>NC_057807.1:703427291-703437223 GCF_018294505.1 Triticum aestivum
TGAGCTGCATTGGGATTTTCCCTGAGAGGAAGGGTGAAGCAATATAGTAGTTGATACATTTCCTTTAGTGAGAACCATGGTTATCGAACCAACACGAGAACCAAGCAGATCCTAGTGAACAGTAGCAGCACACATACAAGACCAAATACTTGCACCCAACACGGGCAAGAGAGTTGTCGATCCCCTTGAACCTATTACTTGCAAGGATTAAATCTGGTAGTAGTACATAGATAAATTGAGAAGTACAATAAAAAAGAGTAAAATTGCAGCTAGGTATTTTTGGTTTTAGTAATATGATAAAAGTAGACACGGGGGCCATAGTTTTCACTAGAGGCTTCTCTCTCGAAACATAGCATATGGTGGCTAGACTAATTATTGTTGGTCAATTGCTACAAAAGCGCATAGTTATGACGATATTCATGACAATGATCATGTATATATGCATCACATCATGACATGTAGACCTAAATGATTCTACATCTACTTATATTGCTCCACCAATCGACCGCTATCTAGCATGCATCTGGTATTAAGTTCATAACAAACAGAGTAACGCTTTGAGCAAGATGACATGATGTGGACAGAATAAAATCAAGCAATATAATTAAACCATGTCGTTTTACCCTTGATGGAAACAATACAAATATGTGACTCACTACCCCTACTGTCACTGCGTGAGGAAACCGCAAGACTGAACTCTCTATAAAGAACCTCTCCCACTGAAGATAAATCAATCTAGTTGGCCAAACCAAATGGATAGGTCGGAGCAAAATACAAAGATATAACAATCATGCACAATAAAGTTCAACAAAGACTACATTACTTTAAATGAATATTCAAAATTATAAACACACAATTCGTCGGATCCCAACTAACATACCGCAAAAGAATTACATCGGATAGAACTCCAAGGAGCTCGAGGAGAACATTGTATTGAAGATCAAAGAGAGAGAAGAAGCCGTCTAGCTACTAGATATGGACATGTAGGCATGTGGTGAACTAATCATACACCATTGGAAGGGCAGCAAGGTTGGTGTAGAAGCCCTCCATGATCGATTCCCCCTCCAGCAGAGTACCGGAAAAGGCCTCCAGATGGGATCGCGAAAGAACAGAAGCTTGC
Source organism: Triticum aestivum (assembly GCF_018294505.1). Classification (NCBI taxonomy): domain Eukaryota; kingdom Viridiplantae; phylum Streptophyta; class Magnoliopsida; order Poales; family Poaceae; genus Triticum; species Triticum aestivum. The sequence continues at coordinate 703,428,412 of NC_057807.1, forward strand.
GGCGGCGGAGAACTTGTTTTTGGGTGGCTCTATGTTGGTTTTGGAATTTATGGGAATTTATAGCGCTGGAATTAGGCCAGACGGAGCTGCGTGGGACCCAGGAGCTCAGTTCGTGCCCCCTGGTGGCGCATCGTGTGAGCTTGTGGCTCTCCCGTAGTTCTCCAGGCCTCCTCCCGAACGTTCTAGGTCCGTTCTCGTCCAGAAAAAATCACTGTAAAGTTTCATTGTGTTTGGACTTCGTTTGGTACTAATTTCTGAATAGCCAAAAACAAGCAAAAACATAACTGGCACTGGGCACTTAGTTAATAGGTTAATCCCCAAAATTATGTAAAATTGTATAAAAAGTATCTAAGATTGGTAATATAATGGCATGAAACAATTAAAAACTATAGATATATTGGAGACGTATCACCCATGTTGCGCTGATGGGTGGCGCCTGAAGCAAGATGTTGTGGTGATTGTTTCCCCTTTAAGCATGGCGGGCGGCGTCTACAACAATGTGTGATGGTGGTCAGGGTCCCTTGCAGCACGTAGATGCCCTTTGCAGCATGGCGGCAGTTTTTATTCCTTCAACGTATCATGCATGGCATGGTTTCTTCCTTGGATCATGCTACGCATCTCCCGACTGATCTTTTGAGAAGATCAACCAGGCCGCAAGCTGTTGGACCCACCGATGACAGTCGTTTGATCCTCGTCTACTAGATGACGGGTGTTTGTAATAGTATTCATGTTGTGGTCAGAGGTTTACAACATGATACATGTTACGCTCAGAGATTTGCAAGACAAGTTCTTTACAATAGTAGCGATGTTGCGCTTGGAGGTGTACAACATGGCCGATGATTGCACTAGCTTGGCAAACACCTGACGGTTTTGGATGAGTTTCCAACTTGAGTCTTGTTGTGCTCCCTTTTGAAACATCTGGTGGGTTTAGACGAGTTTGCAACATGAGCAAGTTGCACTTGGGGGTTTGCAACATGAAACATGTTGCGCGGATGGGTGTGGCACCTGAAGTAGGATGTTGTGGTGGTTGTTTCCCCTTTAAGCACGGCGGGCGGCGTCTACAACAACGTGCGATGGTGGTCAGGGTCCCTTACAGCACGGAGATACCCTTTGTAGCGTAGCGGCAGTTTTCATTCCTTCGATTGCCCTTGCAGCGAGGCGGTCAACTTGAAGCGCTGGCTCCCCCCACCCACCATCAGAGCTGAGTTGTAAAAAAATGGATGATGGCATCTATAATGTATCGGCACCTCGCAATGAACTGGCAGGCTTTTGTAGCAGCAACAGAGCACCTGAGTCTCGCAAATGGCCCGTTGGCCTTTTGCATTAGCTCCCCCAAAGCAAGATAGATTTGCTGTTGGATTGTGTGAAGAGAGGGGAATTGGATGGAAGAAGAAAGAATTTTCTAGAGATAATGTAGGGGGCACGTCGCTGGTTAGATGGAACAACGAACAGGTGGGTGGATGCATCGGTCAAGCGCGATCCAAATGGTTGCGTGTGATTAGTCAGTTGAATCTAAGAATTTCACTTATTCGTTTCCTAGATTCAATGAAAAATGGAATTGCATAGAGCGATAGTCTTCATATAATTAAGGTTTTTTTAATAGTCTTCATATAATTAAGGTTTTTTATGATTTGTATAGAGAAAAAGTCTTCATATAATTAAGGTTTTTTAAAATTCAAAGAATAACTACAGATACATAGGGTTAAATATGTTGCCAACGCATTTGTGAGGGCCACCATGCTAGTAGTATAAATAAAAAAATGAAAGAGAAAGGTACACACTTTGTTCATAGTAAAATGTTAGTGCTATTTGTGTTTCCATTCGGCCATACAATAGTGAATAGGGAATATCCTCACAGAACAGTGGAACACTATATAATACTCCGTCGCGTTTCTTTCTAAATTCAGAAAACGAAAAAAAAGGCATGCGTTTCTTTCGCGTTCATCACCTTCTCCATTTCTACTTGACGTGTGTTTCTTTCCCGTTTTATCACTTGCTATTGCTTATATGAGATCTCCCTCATATAAGCATCTCCCTACCTCTCAGGTTTCTCCTCTCCTTCCCATCCCTAGCTCTCAGGTTTCTCCTCTCCTTCCCATCTCCATAGCTAGCCAGCCTCAAGCCCTAGCCGTAGGCAGCGGGGCGAGATGGAGAATGAAACTCTTGACAACGGCGACCAGCCTAGCCCGCTGACGCAGCCACTCCAACAGCTTCCCGACGACCTGCTCCGGGACATCTTCCACCGCCTCCCAACGGATCCCAGTGCCCTGGCATTCGTCTCCATGGCCTACAAGGATTGGCGGCGCCTCGTCCACGACGAGGAGAACTTCCTCCGTCCCTTTCGCGCGGCGCACCAGAGCGTCCCACCACTCCTCGGCCTCATCCCCAACGCCTACTACGGCGACGTCGAATTCAAGTTTACGCCCACCACGACCAACGCGGTGGAACTGATGCCGCCGACGTTGGCCCACGACGGATGGTTCCGCGCCTCCGGCTGCACCCACGGCCGCGTGCTCCTCTACCGCGCCTGGGAGTGGGACAACAACCACCACGGGGAGCTAATTGTGTGGGACCCGCTAACCGGCGAGCAGAACCTCATCCCGCCTGCACCTGGGCCTGGCATCCACCACGGGCAGAGGTGCGGCGCGGCTCTGGTCTGCGATGCCGATCACGCCCACGGCGGGGACTGCCACTCGTCGCCGTTCCGCGTCGTCTTTGCGTACAGCCAGTATGACAGCTGGAGGGAAGGTCTGGAGGGTCCGCCGGCGATCCACATCTTCGCCCGCGTCTACAGCTCCAAGACAGGAAGTTGGGACGGCCGCCTGGCAGCGACCATGGGCGAAGAGTGCCACTTGGGCTGGAATCCGAGCGCCGTGGCCGGCAACGGCGCTGCTGTGTACTGGATGACTGAAGTGGATAGGACGGTGGCAGAATTTCAGTTGCAGACGCAGAGGCTGCTACTGATTGATACACCGGAGGTCATACGCGGCCACAACTTTTTTCTCGCACCGGCCGTGGACGCGCGGTTGCGTTTGGCCGGCGTCATGGATAACTCTGTCATGCTGTTTTCGTTGGATGAAGGCGCCTGGGTTAGCCGTACCCTTGTTAGATTTGAAGATTTCCTTCCGTTCCATGCCTATGCCGATTACGAGAATGGTGGCGATGGGCTTTTGTATGTTGTCGAGTACTCGGATGATGAGGACGAGGAAGACCTACTAGACGATGACACAGTGAAACCGCACGTCATCGGGTTCTCGGAGCAGCTGGATTGCATTTTCTTGCAGGCAGAACCGGGTGTATTCATGATCAACTTGGAGTCCGGGCAGCATCAGCGAGTGCTTGAACCGGATCAACGCTTTTACGGCTCTGTTTATCCCTACTCCGCCTTTTATACACCAGGTACGTATGTACTCTTACTTTACACTAGACATATGGTGCTAGTTTTGATCATGTCTACCCGGCACCAACATAATCTGTATCAAATAGTCTTCCTGGTTTCTAACTGGATTATGTATTGGGATTGTACTCCCTCCGTTTTTATTTAGTTCGCATATTAGCTTTGGTCAAAGCCAAGCTTTACAAACTTTGACCAAGTTTATAAACACAAATATTAAGATATACAATAACAAATCAACAACATTAGATTTATTATTGAATGTACTTTCACATCGTATAGATTTATTATGATAAATGTCTATATTATTTTCTATAAACTTGGTCAAACTTTACGAAGTTTGACTTCAGTCAACTCTAATATGCAGAGTAAATAAAAACGGAGGGAGTATGTAGAAAGGAGAAGCCAAACAGGTGTAACAAGCCGCGACAACGATGCTCTCTAGGGTAGCAACCGAATTCTTCACAAGCAGAGGTTGGGAGCCGAGGGGCACACAGGATTGACAATGGGTGATGCAGTTGCTGGGATTCTGAGGCTCCTTGACCTTGGGTATCAAGATGTTCCATTTGTTAGCTCTTTCTATTCTGGTAGATGATGCCTTGTTACCTGAAATATGTATCGCGCCTGTGTGTGTGTGTTGGCACTGTAATAAGGTAGTGGTCTCCCGGCGCATGATGGGAACTTGTAGTGGCCGATTGGGCAGTTACCTGTGGTGTTTTGTGCATCTGTGACACATAAAGTTCTATATTTGTTTGTTTTATCGGTTTCTTAATGAAAATCGGGGGTGGAGAGCTTTTTTATTCGAAAGAAAAACCTTCATATGTAGTACATGACTGCTAATTAAGAAAATTGGTTAAACGTATTTAATTCTCACAGGGAATAAATCCCTTTTTATCCCTCCCCATCTTATAGGCATAACGGATTAAATGTCTAAATTACAGGTAGACAATGTCTTAGAAGGAAAATGAAAATCCAATGGATATGTAACATTCCAAGATAATATGTGCCATTTCAAGTGACTACGTATAGCGACTAAAAGTTGTAGTGATAATTAACCCCGTACATGCAATGAGTGTGGTCTTTTTTGAAAAGGAGTGAGTGTGGTCTTCGTTCCATAGAATGTTGTATATGTGCGGTTGCGCCAGTATGACTTATACTCCCTCCGTCCCAAAATAAGTATCTTGAGCTTAGTACAAATTTGTACTAGAGTTAGTATAAAGTTGAGACACTTAGAGATTTGATAATGCAGTAGCAAAGAATGTGTATTTTTGTGTCCTCCCGTGTAGATGCACCATCAGTAGTCATTAACAGGCAGGAACAGCTAGACACAGTTTTTTTACACGGAAAATCAAAGTACCAATTAAACTTCTCATATTTCTGTATACAAATGAAATTCAATAAAGTTTTCAACACATGTATGTGTTTCTACACCAGCTCGCTCCCAGTTTCAAATCTTAGCTGTAATTTTTTTCCATGAATTTGTGAATGGTACACTATTCTTGCATCCAAAACATCTTTTCCAGTTTGAACAGGAGCAACTTCATAAGTTCCTGGGATTCAAAAGGAACTTTAGACTAAAAATACTGCAAAGTTATGAGGAAGACCAAGCAATCTTCAGGCATCTATACCGCATACAAAATGAGCTCAAGACAGCAAGTTAATTAGGCACCAACGCTGTCTATGCCTATCTGAAGGAGTCGAACATCGACAAACCATGTGTATGCGCATCGACATAGTGCTCAATAAAAATTACTACTCTTGTATTCATTGAGCATCTCGAAAAGCTCCGTTTTTCACTTGTACAAGCATGTGTTGATAAACCGCCCATTCACTGCTGTAATCACAGTATCCTTCATTTTCGAACTTGTTTATCACTTATGCCTTTAAGACAAAGAACTGGCGAAGTCAACTTGTTTTGCTGATAGCGTACGAATGACTTAAACGTTACCTTTTTGAGATTGTCTGATGGCATTCAATTTGATGTAGCACGTCACACTGAGACCAATTTTTCTAATCATCTTGTAATTTTGAGACCAACAGGTGTAACAAGCCGTGACAACGATGCTTTGTAGGGTAGCAACCGAATTCTTCACAAGCAGAGGTTGGGAGTTGAGGGACACACAGGATGGACAATGGGTGATGCAGTTGCTGGGATTCTGAGGCTCCTTGAGTGTCAAGATGTTCTATTTGTTAGCTCTTTCTGTTCTGGTAGATGATGCCTTGTTACCTGGAATATGTATCACGCCTGTGTGTGTGTGTGTGTGTGTGTGTGTGTGTTGGCACTGTAATAAGGTAGTGGTCTCCTGGCGCATGATGGGAACCCGTGGTGTTTTGTGCATCTGTGACGCATAAAGTGCTATATTTGTTTGTTTTATCGGTTTCTTAATGAAAATTGGGGGCGGAGAGCTCCTTTATTCGAAAGAAAAACCTTCATATGTAGTACATGTGTCGCTAATTAAGAAAATTGGTTAAACATATTTAATTGTCACAGGGAATAAATCCCTTTTTATCCCTCCCCATCTTATAGGCATACCGGATTAAATGTCTTAATTACAGGTGGACGATGTAAAGGAAAATGAAAATCCAATGGATATGTAACATTCCAAGATAATATGTGCCATTTCAAGTGACTATGTATAGCCACTAAAAGTTGTAGTGATAATTAACCCCGTACATGCAATGAGTGTGGTCTTTTTTGAAAAGGAGTGAGTGTGGTCTTAGTTCCATAGAATGTTGTATATGTGTGGTTGCGCCAGTATGACTTATATTATTTAAGAAAAAAAATTGAAGGCACTATACAATTCGATAGACTATATTATATTCCCGCCGCTCCTAAATATAAGACATTATGCTACGCGGATTTGTGCAACTAACAAAATCGAACTTTACTAACAATTTTTTTGCGAGAATAAAAACATAACTTTACTAACAATTAACTAATAGACAGACAACCGAAGCAGCATGTTCCAGCTGCAGCCAGAGAGATTTGATATGCAGTAGCAAAGAATGTGTATTTTTGTGTCTTCCCATGTAGATGCACCATCAGTAGTCATTAACAGGCAGGAACAGCTAGACACAAGTTCTGTACAAGGAAAATCAAAATACCAATTAAACTTCTCATATTTTTGTATACAAATGAAATTCAGTAAAGTTTTCAACACATGTATGTGTTTCTACACCAGCTCGCTCCCGGTTACAAATTTTAGCTGTAATTTTTTCCATGAATTTGTGAAAGGTGCACTATTCTTGCATCCAAAGACATCTTTTGTAGTTTGAACAGGAGCAACTTCATAAGTTCCAGGGATTCAAAAGGAACTTTAGACTAAAAATACTGCAAAGTTATGAGGAAGACCAAGCAATCTTCAGGCATCTATACCGCATACAAAATGAGCTCAAGACAGCGAGTTATTTAGGCACCAACCCTGTCTACGCCTATCTGAAGGAGTCGAACATCGACAAACCATGCGTATGCGCGTCGACATAGTGCTCAATGAAGATTACTACTCTTGTATTCAGATTGTGCATCTCGAAAAGCTCCGTTTTTCACTTGTACAAGCATGTGTTGATAAACCGCCCATTCACTTCTGTAATCACAGTATCCTTCAGTTTCGAACTTGTTTAGCACTTATGCCTTTAAGACAAAGAACTAGCAAAGTCAATTTGTTCCTGATAGCGTACGAATGACTTGAACGTTACCTTTTTGAGAGTGTCTGATGGCATTCAATTTGATGTAGCACGTCACACTGAGACCAATTTTTTTATTCATCTTTTGCCGAGAGCCAAACAGTGCTACTCTGTAAAATAAAGTAACTTCACGGCCGGCTGGTTCCGTCGTGTCTTTGCCGAGTGCACCTCTCGTCATAGTAGCTCCAGCAGCTCCCAGTGCATAGACCTTTGCCGAGAGCCACCGGCAAACTTGTGATTCCCGAGAGCGGCGCTTGATAAAGGTTATCTGACAGTTTTGTTTTTCTGCCTCTTCTCCGTCGTATCACTGCTTGGAAAACAGATATACAATACATAAAGTAGTCTTTTAAGTCTGAGAGTTTATAACAAACTCACATACGCATTATATAAATAGTTCACACAAGCTTCATTTGAAGTCACAAAGAAGTTCGCTAGTACAAGTGGTTACATAGTAAACAACAAAGTGGTCAATGCATGTCTACATGCGACCACGTGATAAAAGCAACACCACAATTATGATGAACTGAAAGATAATTATCAAGTTCCTCCGTCCACTGAACCCGAACAGCTGTTTCTGGCTTGCACCATTGCCTAATTCAGGTTTTCTCTTCTGGTTAAGCACATACTAATTGTAATGATACTCTGCCTTCTCTCTGCTTGAACGAGTCGTGGATGCTGCCTTCGTAAGGAAGCACTTGTTCATTGCATTCAGACCATAGTGGAGGACCAAGCGTCGTCTGGAATGATGGTCGGTGGACTCAATGGCACCGGGTCGTCTCTCTCCTTACGTGGTGGGTCCTTGCTCCCCTTAGTTGACCAATTCTTCTTTTTCAGATCCTCAAAATACTTAATTAGGATCAGCGGCGGGTTCTTCTCAATGAGTGCTGCCAAGAGATCATCGGTGCTCTTCTCCTCGACCAAGGAGTCGACCCTAAAGGAAGCTGCATTGTCGGAGGAAGCCATAACCGCAAAATCGATCAGCGCTAACACCTTCCATCACACAATGAAAAATAACAAAAGAGTCGTTTTCTTTCCTCCAAGAACACTATCATCTGTCAAATATGATGGACACTCTATCTGGTGGTTGTATATGGTGGACACACTCTCACGGGTATTTCGACTTCCGGTGATGGTCGAGCTGGGCGATCCCATCGTGCGTTATCAAGGTACAACAGGACGAACTCGCACGGATCGACCGCCATCGTTAGACATCGATTTCTCTTACTCAATGAACAAGTCTTATCTTCAATCGGTAACATCTCTCATATGTCAAATATGGTGTACACTCTCTAGTGGTTGTATATATGGTGGGCACTCTCTCACCGCTATTTCGACTTTCAGTGATGGTCAAGCTGGGCGAGTCCATCGTGCATGACAAAGGTATATCTTAGGACGAACTTGCCCAGACTTACCGCCATCTTTAGAATTTGATTTCTCTTCCTCCCTAAAACATCTCTCATCTGTCACTTACGCAAAATACTACAAGAAACTAATACAAGAAAAATACTACAAGAAACTACAACAAAAAACTACTAAAAAATACATGCATCCATGGATTCAACCATCCTTCTATGCATCCATCTACCCATTCGTACATCAATCTTAAAAAAAATTCAAAAAAAAAATACTACGAAAAATCCATGCATTAATACATACATTCATACATGCATGCATCCATACAAAAAACCATGCATCCATACATCCATGCATCCATACAAAAATCCATGCATCCAT
>NC_057807.1:703437472-703463458 GCF_018294505.1 Triticum aestivum
TCACCGAGGGGACGAGGCAGCTCGGGGAAGGTGGCGCCAATGTGGTGTGGGGTCCCGGGGGGTGGGGGCGTCGACGGGATGGGGGGCACTGGCGGGCTGGGAGGGCGTCAGCCGGATGGGGCGTCATCGGGGTGTGTAGGTCGCCGGCGGGCTGGGAGGCACTGGCCGAAGCGGGGGGTAGGGGCGACGGTGGGGTGGGGACGCCGGTGGGGTGAGGTTGAGGGTGGTGGGCGGGAAGAGAGAAAATATGAGCAAAAAGACACCACAGGGAGAGTTTAAGTGTCCCGCGAACCTTTAGCGAGCGTCTATCAGTGCTGCTCTCGGTAGCGGTATAAACCCTAGATCTAGGGTTTATACCTTTTCGAAGATCCCCTCACAGTAAAGGATAATACATACCCTAGATCTAGGTTACCCATTTACCGAGAGTCGCGCTCGGAATATTCACCAATGTCGAGAGACGCTCTCAGAAATGACAGGGCCCCTCCACAAATGGCCTACGCATGTCGCAAAGACATCACGTAGGATTTTCCATGCCGCTACTAGGCATGATTTCATGTTCCTCCTTGCAGATCTGCAATTTACGACGGGGAAACCCTAGCGGTGCAATAAATGTCTCAAATATTGCACGCGGGTCCGGAAAATGCGGGGGTTGGCACGTGTCATGTGATGGCCTCCTTTGAGAGCACAAGAAGTTTCAAGGCCAATGGAGCAATAGGACCAGCACTTCCTTCACAAACCTGACATGTTCCCTCTCGGTGCCAGAGACTAACTCGGAGATGATGCGGTTTACAAGCGTTCTGTTGGGGATATAACGCCCTGGCCATATCGAGTCGGGCCATCCAAGTGGTGACCGATGAGCAAGACTCAAGATGGGCCATGACGTTTAAGATCTCAAGACATGCAGGGTGGTTCATAGAGTGGGCCGACTCGGGGCCCGGTACTTGAGGACGGCGGCTCATGGCCCAGAAGTATAAGTCGCCGCCTGAAGTTTCCTTACTTGGGGAACAAGATAAGTGGGAAACATACTAGATCACGGATCATAGTATGACCCGGACTCTATTGTAAGCCCAGGGCCTTCACCTATATATAAAGGGGAGCCCTTGAGGCGGAAAGACTAAGTTACAAGCTCTCCTGTACTAGGTTAGCCAACTTGCACCCTTGTAATCGAGATCATCATCATCGACACCAATCAAGAAGGAAGTAGGCTATAACCTTCATCGAGAGGGGCCGAACCTTGGTAAACCCTTGTCTTTCGATTCCGATCAACCCCGTTTAAGCTACTACCTCATGGCGATGGCCTCACGACTAAGTCCTTTCACGAGGACATCTGCCATTACAAAATCACCACACGTCATGAGTGGAGGATTATTTGAAATGTGCCCAGAATTTTACCACATCCTGCATGGGCCGTGTCATGACACCGTGCCAAATCCCAAGCAATTCCACCATCGTACGATTTCCTGAGGATTTTAACGGCTGCATCAGGCATGCCACCGAGGTAATTTTGCACCCCGGTTGCAGAGCATGCACCTCCCTCATGAGCACGTGGCTTACGCATGTCGCAAAGACATCATGTACGATTTTCCATGCCGCTTCTGGGCATGATTTCATGTGGCGCCTTGCAGACCTGCAACTTCCGGTGGTGAAACCCTAGCGGTGCAATAAATGTCTCAAATATGGCACATGGGTCCAGAAAATGCGGGGGCCTGACACTTGTCATGTGATGGCCTCCTTTGAGAGCACGAGAAGATTCGAGGCCGGCGTATCAACATGACCAGCACTTCCTTCACAAACCGGACACGTTCCTGATACGTCTCCGTCGTATCTATAATTTTTGATTGTTCCATGCCAATATTCTTCAACTTTTATATACTTTTGGCAACTTTTTATACTATTTTTTGGGACTAACATATTGATCCAGTGCCCAGTGCCAGTTCCTGTCTGTTGCATGTTTTATGTTTCGCAGAAACCCCATATCAAACAGAATCCAAACGGGATAAAAACGGACGGAGAATTATTTTGGAATATTTGGGATTTTCCGGAGGAAGAATCAACGCGAAACAGTGTCCGAGGTGGCCACGAGACAGGGGGCACGCCTGGCACTCTCGTGGGACACCTGTAAGGCGGTTGACGCTCTTCTTTTCCGCAAGAAAGCTAATTTTATGAGAAAAATCTGGGCGAAAGATTCACCTCAATCGGAGTTACGGATCTCCGCATATAAAAGAAACAATGAAGGGGAAGGATCTGAGAACGCAAAAAACAGAGAGATAGATCCAATCTCGGAGGGGCTCTCACCCCTCCCACGCCATGGGAGACAAGGACCAGAGGGGAAATCCTTCTCCCATCTAGGGAGGAGGTCAAGGAAGAAGAAAAAGAATGGGGGGCTCTCTCCCCCTTGTTTCCGGTGGCGCCGAAACGCCGCCGGGGGCCAACATCATCACCGCGATCTTCACCAACACCTCCGCCATCTTCACCAACATCTCCATCACCTTCCCCCATCTATATTCGGCGGTCCACTCTCCCGCAACCCGATGTACCCTCTACTTGAACATGGTGCTTTATGCTTCATATTATTATCCAATGATGTGTTGCCATCCTATGATGTCTGAGTAGATTTTCGTTGTCCTTTTGGTGGTTGATGAATTGCTATGATTGATTTAATTTGCTTGTGGTTATGTTGCTTTCCTATTGTGCCCTCCGTGTCGCGCAAGCGTGAGGGATTCCCTCTGTAGGGTGTTGCAATACGTTCAAGATTCTTTTATGGTGGGTTACTTGAGTGACAGAAGCATAAATCCGAGTAAGGGGATTGTTGCGTACGGGATAAAGGGGGCTTGATGCTTTAATGCTATGGTTGGGTTTTACCTTAATGAATCTTTAGTAGTTGCGGACACTTGCTAGAGTTCCAATCATAAGTGCATATGATCCAAGAAGAGAAAGTATGTTATCTTATGCCTCTCCCACATAAAACTTACTATCGGTCTAGTAACGTAGTCAATTGCTTAGGGACAATTTCACAACTCCTACCACCACTTTTCCACACTCGCTACATTTACTTTATTGTTTCTTTATCTAAACAGCCCCTATTTTATATTTACATGCTCTTTATTATCTTGCAAACCTATCCTATCACACCTACAAAGTACTTCCAGTTTCATACTTGTTCTAGGTAAAGCGAACGTCAAGCGTGCGTAGAGTCGTATCAGTGGCCGATAGGACTTGAGAGTGTATTTGTTCTACCTTTAGCTCCTCGTTGGGTTCGACACTCTTACTTATCGAAAGAGGCTACAACTATCCCGTATACTTGCGGGTCATCAAGACCTTTTTCTGGCGCCGTTGCCGGGGAGTCATAGCGTGGGGTGAATATTCTCGTGTGTGCTTGTATGCTTTATCACTAAGTAATTTTTATTTGCTGTTCTAAGTTGTTCTCTATCTTTAGTTATGGATATGGAACGCAAAATACCAAAAAAATTAGGTGTACTTGCTACTCATAGAGATGGGGTAACTCCTAAAACCCCCGATGCTCATTATGTTCAAGATATTATGTACTACTTTGATAATCCTGAGAAAACCCCATCCAACTTTATATTGGGAGACATGTTGGATCAACGTGAATACTTTAGGCATTATCGCTCGACACAAAAAGGGAAACTATTATGGGATCAATTATTATGTTGTGTTGGTATGCCCGGGATCTCTGCTTGAGATATGATATTACTTGTCACTCTAGGATGAAGTCTCCACACCTTCCCTTTTCATGCAAATTTAATGATAATGAAACCTTAGCTTCTTATGCTAATGGTATATATGATTATTATGATGTGGAACAAATAGAAGACTTTGTTGCTTTTAAGGCTGCTTATGAAATTGAATCTTTGTTTGAAAAGTATGAAGCTTTAGATGATGATGTTTATAGGCCTGAAAATCTTGCTATACCTAGATATTGCTATGAAAATTATGAATACAATTACTATATTAATGCATTTATTGAGAAAGTCTCCGCTGTCCAAGAAGAGACTAATATTTTGCAGGAAGCTATGGAAGAAGAAATTGATGAAACTGTGAGCTCATTGGATGAAAAAGATGATGAGGAGAGCGAAGAACAAAAGGAGGAAGAGCGGATTGATCACCCGTGCCCACCTTCTAATGAGAGTAACTCTTCAACTCATGCATTGTTTAATTTCCCCTTCGTTCTTATCGAAGGATGATTGCTATGGTGATTGCTATGATCCTATTGATTCTCTTGAAATATCCCTTTTTGATGATGCTTGCTATGCTCGTGGCCAAGATGCCAATATGAATTATGCTTATGGAGATGAACTTGCTATAGTTCCTTATGTTAAACATGAAATTTTTGCTATTTCACCCACGCATGATAGTCCTATTATCTTTTTGAATTCTCCAAACTACACTATATCGGAGAAGTTTGTGCTTATTAAGGATTATATTGATGGGTTGCCTTTTACCATTGCACATGATGATTTTGATAGATATAATATGCATGTGCTTGCTGCTCCTACTTGCAATTATTATGAGAGAGGAACTACATCTCCGCCTCTTTATGTTTCCAACATGATAGAATTGCAAGAAAATGTTTATACTATGCATTGGCCTTTACTTTGTGTGCATGAATTGTTCTTTTATGACATGCCGATGCATAGGAAGAGAGTTAGACTCCGTCATTGCACGATATATGTTACTTCGTGCTCACTACTAAATCACAGATCATTGTTAATTAAAATTGGCTTTGATATACCTTGGGATCCGGGTAGATCCATTACTTGAGCACTATATGCCTAGCTTAATGACTTTAAAGAAAGCGCTGCCAGGGAGACAACCCGTAAGTTTTAGAGAGTCATTTATTTCTGTTGAGTGCTTTTATATAGTTTAAAAACAAAAATAATAATAAGTGGAACACAAAAACTTTTTAAAAAGGAAAGTGAAAGTGAGAGAGATAAGCATTGTTGAAGTGGGAGAGCTACTTGAAATTTGTTCATGCTCACGGAAACTTTGTGAATCTTGAGTATAGAAACTTTTCATCAAAAATAATTATCCCCTTGTACAATTCAATTGTATTAAAAAAATAATGTGGCAAGGTTTTCCTTTAGGATGTTTACAATGCTTGTTGGTTTGTACGGTGCAGGATAGAAACTTTGGCTGTAGTGCGCTATTTTACATTTTTAACTGGAATGTCAAACGGTTCTGATTCGTTTTAAACTGTCTTGCCGTACAACTTTTTTATTTTTCCTAATTTTGGTAGAATTCTTGGGGTACCAGAAGTATGGTGAATGTTCAGATTGCTACACACTGTTCTGTTTCTGACAGATTCTGTTTTTGATGCATAGTTTACTTGTTTTGATGAATCTATCAATTTATATTAGTGGCTTAAGCCATGGAAAAGTTATATTACAGTAGACAGAATGCAAAAACAAAATATGAATTGGTTTGCAACAGTACTTAGAGTGGTGATTTGCTTTATTATACTAACGGATCTTACCGAGTTTTCTGTTGAAGTTTTGTGTGGATGAAGTGTCTAAACGAGGAGGTCTCGAGATGAGGAAAAGGAAGAGAGGCAAGATCTCAAGCTTGGGGATGCCCGAGGCACCCCAAGTAAATATTCAAGGAGACTCAAGCGTCTAAGCTTGGGGATGCCCCGGAAGGCATCCCCTCTTTCTTCAACAAGTATCGGTATTTTTGCGTATTCGTTTCGTTCGTGCGATATGTGCAAGTCTTGGAGCGTCTTTTGCATTTAGTTTTCACTTTTCTTTTATGCACCATGCTGGTATGAGATAGTCCTTGGTTGATTTATAGAATGCTCATTGCACTTCTCTTATATCTTTTGAGTATGGCTTTATAGAATGCTTCATGTGCTTCACTTATATCATTTGAAGTTTGGATTGCCTGTTTCTCTTCACATAGAAAACCACCATTTATAGAATGCTCTTTTTCTTCACTTATATTTGTTAGAGCGGGGGCATATATTTTGTAGAAAGAATTAAACTCTCTTGCTTCACTTATATCTATTTAGAGAGATGACAGGAATTGGTCATTCACATGGTTAGTCATAAAATCCTACATAAACTTGTAGATCACTGAATATGATATGTTTGATTCATTGCAATAGTTTTGCGATATAAAGGTGGTGATATTACAGTCGTGCTAGTTGAGTAATTGTGAAATTGAGAAATACTTGTGTTGAGGTTTGCAAGTCCCGTAGCATGCTCGTATGGTGAACCATTATGTAACGAAGTTGGAGCATGAAGTGTTTTTTGATTGTCTTCCTTATGAGTGGCAGTCGGGGACGAGCGATGGTATTTTCCTACCAATCTATCCCACTAGGGGCATGCGTAGTAGTACTTTGCTTCGAGGGCTAAGTAGACTTTTGCAATAAGTATATGAGTTCTTTATGACTAATGTGAATCCATGGATATACGCACACTCACCCTTCCACTTTGCTAGCCTCTATTGTGCCGCGCAACTTTCACCGGTATCATGAACCCATTATTTACCTTCCTCAAAACAGCCACCATACCTACCTATTATGGCATTTCCATAGCCATTCCGAGATATATTGCCATGCAACTTTCCACCGTTCTGTTATTATGACACGTTCCATCATTGTCATATTGCTTTGCCTGATAGTAAGATAGCTAGCATGATGTTTTCATGGCTTGTCCGTTTTTTGATGTCATTGCTATGCTAGATCATTGCACATCCCGGTACACCGCCGGAAGCATTCATATAGAGTCATATCTTTGTTTGAGAAATCGAGTTGTAATAATGAGTTGTAAGTAAATAAAAGTGTGATGATCATCATTATTAGAGCATTGCCCCAGTGAGGAAAGGATGAAGGAGACTCCGGACTTTATGAAAAATAAAAGAGGCCAAAGAAGCCCAAATAAAAAAGACAGGCCAAAGAAGCCCACAAAAAAATGAGAGAAAAAGAGAGAAGGGGCAATGTTACTATCCTTTTACCATACTTGTGCTTCAGAGTAGCACCATTTTCTTCATATAGAGAGCTTCTTGAGTTATCACTTTCATATACCAGTGGGAATTTTCATTATAGAACTTGGCTTGTATATTCCGATGATGGGCTTCCTCAAACGCCTGAGGTCTTCATGAGCAAGCAAGTTGGATGCACACCCACTTAGTTTCCAGTTTGAGCTTTCATACACTTATAGCTCTTAGTGCATCCGTTGCATGGCAATCCCTACTCCTCGCATTGACATCAATTAATGGGCATCTCCATAGCCCATTGATTAGCTGCGTCGATGTGAGACTTGCTCCCTTTTTTTCTTCTCCACATAAACCTCCACCATCATATTCTATACCACCATAGTGCTATGTCCATGGCTTGCGCTCATGTATTGCGTAAGAGTTGAAAAAGCTGAAGCGCATTAAAAAGTATGAACCAATTGCTCGGCTCGTCATCGGGGTTGTGCATGATTTGAATGCTTTATGTGATGAACATGGAGCATAGCCAGACTATATGATTTTGTAGGGATGAGCTTACATTGGCTATGTTATTTCGATAAGACATAATTGCTTGGTTGGTATGCTTGAAGTATTATTGTTTTTATGTCAAATGATAGACTATTGCTTTGAATCACTTGTGCCTTAATATTCATGCCATGATTAGACATATGATCAAGATTATGCTAGGTAGCATTCCACATCAAAAATTATCTTTTTTTATCATTTACCTACTCGAGGACGAGCAGGAATTAAGCTTGGGGATGCTGATATGTCTCTGTCGTATCTCTAATTTTTTATTGTTCCATGCCAATATTCTTCAACTTTCATATACCTTTGGCAACTTTTTATACTATTTTTTGGGACTAACATACTGATCCAGTGCCCAGTGTCAGTTCATGTCTGTTGCATGTTTTATGTTTCGCAGAAACCCCATATCAAACGGAATCCAAGCAGGATAAAAACTGACGGAGAATTATTTTGGAATATTTGGGATTTTCCGGAGGAAGAATCAACGCGAAACAGTGTCCGAGGTGGCCATGAGACAGGGGGGCGCGCCCACCCCCCTTGGGCGCGCCTGGCACTCTCGTGGGCCACCCGTAAGGCAGTTGACCCACTTTTTTTGCCGCAAGAAAGCTAATTTTCTGAGAAAAATCTGGGCGAAAGATTCTCCCCAATCGGAGTTACGGATCTCCGGATATAAAAGAAACGGTGAAGGGGAAGGATCTGAGAACGCAGAAACAGAGAGATAGATCCAATCTCGGAGGGGCTCTCGCCCCTCCCACGCCATGGGAGCCAAGGACCAGAGGGGAAACCCTTCTCCCATCTAGGGAGGAGGTCAAGGAAGAAGAAGAAGAAGGGGGGCTCTCTCCCCCTTGCTTCCGGTGGCGCCGGAACGCCGCCAGGGGCCATCATCACCACCGCGATCTTCACCAACACCTCCGCCATCTTCACCAACATCTCCATCACCTTCCCCCATCTATATTCAGCGGTCCACTCTCCCGCAATCCGCTGTACCCTCTACTTGAACATGGTGCTTTATGCTTCATATTATTATCCAATGATGTGTTGCCATCCTATGATGTCTGAGTAGATTTTCGTTGTCCTATTGGTGGTTAATGAATTGCTATGATTGATTTAATTTGCTTGTGGTTATGTTGCTGTCCTATTGTGCCCTCCGAGTCGCGCAACCGTGAGGGATTCCCGCTGTAGGGTGTTGCAATACGTGCATGATTCTTTGATGGTGGGTTGCTTGAGTGACAAAAGCATAAACCCGAGTAAGGGGATTGTTGCGTACGGGATAAAGGGGACTTGATGCTTTAATGCTATGCTTGGGTTTTACCTTAATGAATCTTTAGTAGTTGCGGACGCTTGCTAGAGTTCCAATCATAAGTGCATATGATCCAAGAAGAGAAAGTATGTCAGCTTATGCCTCTCCCACATAAAACTTGCTATCGGTCTAGTAACGTAGTCAATTGCTTAGGGACAATTTCACAACTCCTACCACAACTTTTCCGCACTCGCTATATTTACTTTATTGTTTCTTTATCTAACAGCCCCTAGTTTATATTTACGTGCTCTTTATTATCTTGCAAACCTATCCTATCACACCTACAAAGTACTTCTAGTTTCATACTTGTTCTAGGTAAAGCGAACGTAAAGCGTGCATAGAGTCGTATGAGTGGTCGATAGGACTTGAGAGAGTATTTGTTCTACCTTTAGCTCCTCGTTGGGTTCGACACTCTTACTTATCGAAAGAGGCTACAACTATCCCATATACTTGCGGGTCATCAGTTCCCTCTCTGTACCCAGAGACTAGCTCGGAGATGGTGCGGTTTACACGCTGCCAGAGTGGAGGCTTATTCAAAACGCACCCAAAATTTTACCACACCCTACACGGGTCATGCCATGACATCGTGCCAGATCCTAAGCAATTCCACCATAGTATGATTTTCTGAGGATTTTAACGGTTGCATCAGACATGCCATGGAGGTAATTTAGCACCCCGGTTGCACGGCATGCCCCTCCATCACTAGCACGTGGCCTACACATGTCTCAAAGACATCATGTAGGATTTTCCATGCCACTTCTGGGCATGATTTCATGTGCCGCCTTGCAGATCTACAATTTTTGACGGTAAAACCCTAGCGGTGCAATAAATGTCTGAAATGTTGCATGCGGGTCAAAGAAATGCAGGGACCTGGCACGGGTCATGTGATGGCCTCCTTTGAGAGCACGAGATGTTTCGAGGCCAATGAAGCAACAGGACCAACGCTTCCCTCATAAATCGGACACGTTCCCTCTCAGTACCCAGAGACTAGCTCGGAGATGGTGTGGTTTACAAGCGGCCTGATTGGAGGAGGCTTATTCGAAACACGCCCAAACTTTTACAACACCCTGCATTGGTCGTGTCCTGACACCGTACCAGATCCCGTGCAATTCCTTCACAAACTGGACATGTTCTCTCTCGATAGCTCTCATACACACGAAAAAGTCAAACAAAAAATTAACCGAATGGTCGTGGTTAAGCGAGGTGGGACTAAACTCAGCTCCCACTAATATATAGATCGATGAAAAAGAGGGTAATAAAAATTCCAGTAAATATTTCTTTGCTGAGAGCCATCTAGCGGGCGCTCGGTAGAGCAGGGCGACCGTCAGAGCAATGTCAACCATCGCCGGTCATGCCACGTGGAAACCGTTTGTCGAATGCGCCGACTGGCTCTCAGCATATGTGGGGATCTGCCGAGTGTCGGCCTTTTGCCGAGTATGCTTTACCGCTTCTTATCGGCATACGTGGGGGTTTGACGTGCTGTCACTTTTGCCGAGAGTTGCGCTCGGCATACACATGTTTGCCGAGTGCCCGTGGTTTGGCTCTCGGCGAAGGCCCATACATCCGGCATACACGAAAACTCCAGTAGTGCTTACAAGGTGACTGTCAGAGAAGCTTATAACAGATGTGCTTATTTCCTACGTATCCTATCTATAAGCCGGTTTAATTAGTTCCAAGTGTCAAAGGGTTAGTGATTTGTTAGGGCTCGTGTACGTGTGTGTATATATATACACCACTCAAGGAATACAAATCGTGAGAATTCTCCATAGCTCAACACTTTGTCCACCTACATACAATTTTACTTCGATTGACACTGTTTGTGCACTCGACAATTTTGAGCTGAGGCTCTCGACACTGCGACATATCTTCTCAACCGATGCCCATGCAAACCACAACAACACCAAACTCGACATGAAATCTTGTTCGGTTCTCCTCCTACGTACGATCATCTTCAATTTTTTGTCTTCCTTTTCTATCCTACCAATTCATGCAGCATCACACACAAGCTCGCTCCTTGCTCAAAAGCTAGTGTATTCGTGGACTACCTCGTTGATTACCATGGACATCGATGTTTTGACCCCTTAACACTTTGAGTGCCTATCTCATACCACCTCTATTTCTATGATGTTTGTTTTCCTTTCAGGGACCCCGGCTCTCCATCTTACGCCGATCGCGTCACCGAGCTACCAACAGAGGTCGTAACGGTTCAAGTGTGGACCCCGCGCTACCGCGCCCGGGCGCCACCTACATCAGCCTCCCAGCCTGACCACCGTCCTACCCTGCCCCGGCATTGGTTCCTTCCTTCGGGTCCCCAACTGCCTCTTTTGCGACGCCCCAATCTCATGCCATGGTAGAAAATTCGGCAGCCCCCGACAGCCTATACAGCTGCTATGGCAGCCGAAAATTCAGTCGATTTGACTACCATGATATTAGATTCTCCAAAGTTCACCTGCCATGGCAGCCGATTCATCCCGCCAGGGCAGTTGTTTCCTAGTACAAACACGCCTCCACTCCAGACAGTCATAGTGTGTTGCCGGTAAGCTTCCACTCCGACCAACTGGTTTTTCGACCTCTTAGCATGCTCCTGGTGCACCATGGCCTCACCATGCTTGATTAACGTTGAACATCGCATGCCATGCTGACTCGATCTCCATGGGTCATCTTCCGGATCATTATGCACTACTTGGACGCCCACGACGCCCACCTCGGTGATGCCGCCACCCCATCGCCATTGCCCATGTCTATTCGTGCTGCGCTCCATGATCCTGTTTGGTTTGCAGCCATGGAACATGCGTTTAATGCCCTAACGGACAACGGTATATGGTCACTTCAATAGTAAAAAACAGGGCTTTAGTTCAGGCCGGGCCAGCCCATAGTCCCGGTTCAGCCCAGAACCGGGACCCATGGGGGCATTGGTCTCGGTTCGTGAGGCCAGGGGGCCTGCCGGGCCTCGTGGGGGCATTGGTCCCGATTCGTCTGGCCCCTTTTGTCCCGGTTGGTGGGACAAACCGGGACCAATGGGCCTCGCTCCTGACCCACCAGCATTGGTCCCGGTTGGTGGCTTGAACCGGGACCAAAGGGTATCCTTTAGTCCCAGTTCCAGCCACGAACCGGGACCAATGTGATGCCTATATATAACCCCTCGCTGGCGAGCAGAGCACTCCACACTACTCAGTTTTTTCTGGCCGGCGAGGGGAGGGCTTTGTGGTGCTCTAGCTCACCTCCTATGCACATGAGGTGTTCGATGGAATGCCCGGGCCACACTACTTAAGCTCGACCTTCAAGCTCCATTTTCCTCAATATTTGTCTAGGTTTAGCGGTCCATCATGTCCCGTCCCCGCCTTCACCGCCGTCGATCGCCCGCGCCGATCTCGTCGCCATCACCACCGTGGTGAGCCTCTTATTCTTATCTTCTTTCTGAAAGGAAAAAAAATCTTACTTGTATGTTTAGATAGATGTTTGTATAATTTTCTTATTTTTTTATTGCTTCTTATTATATAGTGCGATTGTTTTGGTATCTGCCCCCGTCGGCCCTTGTCCTGTCTATGATTCAGATGTGGTATATATTATCTTTTATAACTATTTGGTTCATTTATTGCTTATGAAAATTATGCCGACCAACGTGAAATAGATTTTATTTATCTAGGAGGTATGTGAACCGTAAATTCCAACCGACCCTATTGTCGAGAGGTTAAATTTAGTTGAAGAAGAAAACAATTACTTGAAGGAAAAAAATGAGGAGGACAAGATGATATTGGAGTTGCATGTTGCGGACGTCATCGATGATCACAAGATCAAGATGGATGCAATGCGCTTGAAGATTAGAAAATATGTCATTCATACCGAGGCTTGGTATCATTATGCCGTTGGATCAATTGTTACCTTGGTTGCGATTATGATCGCATTTGTTTTCGTATTGAAATGTTTTACACAGTTTCAATGTATGGTTTAATAAGATGCTCTGGAGAGATAAATGTTGTTCAATTTGAACTATGTATGTACTTTGGCTTTAATGTGATGATGAAATTCTATTAATTTGGTCATTTAATTATCTATTCATGATGTTCTGTAATGGTTTTTGACACACTTAACTATAGATAATGCACGCAGATGAACCGGCAATGGATGTACGGTGACAGACACACCTCCGAGTACATTAAGGGCGTGCATAATTTTCTCGAAGTGGCTGATGCAAACAAGCAGAATGCTTTTATGTGTTGTCCATGCCCTATATGTGGGAATACGAGGTCTTACTCTGACTTGAAAACCCTTCACACCCACCTGCTTTATAAGGGTTTCATGCCACACTATAATGTTTGGACCAAGCACGGAGAAATAGGGGTTATGATGGAAGACAACGAAGAAGAAGAGGACGATGAAAACTATGTGCCCCCTGAATACGGTGATGCTGCAACGGGGGAAGCTGTTGCAAATCAAGAGGAACCAGACGATGTGCCCAATAATGATCTCTGCCGGGTCATTGTTGATCCAAGGAGACAGTGCAAAAGTGAAAAGGAGAATCTGAAGTTCGATCGCTTGTTAGAGGATCACAAAAAAGGTTTGTACCCCAATTGCGAAGATCGCAACACAAAGCTCGGTACCGTACTGGAATTGCTGCAGTGGAAGGCAGAGAATGGTGTGCCTGACAAAGGATTTGAGAAGCTACTGAAAATATTGAAGAAGAAGCTTCCAAAGGATAACGAATTGCCCGACAATACGTATGTAGCAAAGAAGGTTGTATGCCCTCTAATTTTCATCGTCTTGCTTAGAAGACTCCGTGTCTATGGCGGAAGGAGCACATCAAGCTTCTGAACTTCACGCCTCCTGCGAGTTAGCTGGGCACTCCGCCTCCTCCACCTCCTCCTCCTCCTCCAGCGAGTGATCAGGGCACTCCGCCTCCTGCTCCGGCGCGTGAGGGCGGCAGTACTCCGCCTCCTTCTCCGCCTGCTCTGGCGCGTCCGAGCAGCCCGCCTCCTCCTTCGCCGCCTCTAAGCAATGGCGGCGGCGGAACACAGACGCCACCGATCCGGCTGCTCCGGCGCGTGGTAGCAGTCCGCCACCTTCTTCTCCGCCTCGTAAGCAACGAAAGAAGACAGCAGCAGCCGCTCCGGCTGCTCCGGCGTCTAGCAGTACAGCCAGAGGTGGGAGGCAATACAGATTCGGTCTTTCGTCTCTCAAGCCTCTAGAGAAGTTACCATACGAGAGGAGCGAGGAGGAAAACCATAAGATCTGTGAAGGCCAAGTGAGGGACTTCTTTGAATCGGTAAAAGCTAAGAAACATCCACCTCCAGAGGAGAAGATAGATCCGGTGAAAGCGAAGTGCACTTTGGATGCCCTGCAGCGACCATCACCGCCTCCACCACAATCCAACTATGATCGCGTTATTGAAAATTCATATAAGAAAGCGGAGCGGTCGGGAAGTACTTGCACTAATCAAAGGTTAGCAGAACGAAGAAGTGGGGAAAAATTCCCGAGCTCGGCGAACAGGCGAACCAATCATGCCCCCCAGTCAATGTGTCTAGCGACATCGTCGCTAATCTCTCGGGGATGCTGCCCGTTACCAATCCTAGAGATTACATGTCCGACGATGCACTTTTTGATACAATGGAGGTGGACACATTCAAATTCCGGCACGGGAAGCCTCTCGTCAAACCTGGTACTCCTCTAACAACGATGATGCGAAGATTCCATGGTTGGTACATGGACATCTGTAGCAAGTCTGGGACAAATACTTTGATGCTGAGAGTTAAAGAGGAGCACGACCTCGTTGGAATTGATCTGTTGTCTGTTCCCTATGAGGAGTTCTTCCAGTTTTTTAATCAAAAGACCCTAGATAAAACAATCATCAGTTGCTACTGTCTGTAAGTACAACTTCTGTGTAATTAATTAAGTCTCTATATATAGTTCAGCTCTTTCATTGCATGTATATATAAATATCCTCACTATATTATGCAGATTGAAGATCGCCGAATTGAAGAAAAGACAAATAGGTGATATTGGGTTCATTAACACAAATCTCATGGATGAATGGAATGTTAAATATGATGCCAAAAAAATCAATGTGGCGGTGTAGGCCGCAGCGCCCGAGATGGATGATGAAGAGGTGGCGCCAATGGTAGTAGTTGTGGATGCCGAGGTCTAATGAGATCGGTATGAAGGGAGAGACGTCTGCAATGGTGTCGGCTAGGGAGAACATTGGGTTTGGAGGGGGAGGTGTTTGGGTAGTTGTAGAGGAGGAGGTAGAGGGCGGGGCACCGGCGGCGTGGAACTCGGCCATGGAGAAGAGGGGCCAAGTTGGCCGGGGCGGCGGCGCGGGTGGCGGTGCCATACCAGGTGCGGAAAACCTAGGCGTCGGATACCATGATAGTTTGAGATATTGGAGAATGATTGTTGTATTGATTGGGGCCTCAAGGGCTGTTTATATAGATTACAAAGCTTGGGCTCCAAGACTAGACTAATAGAGATAGATTACAATACGAATAGCCATATACTCTAATAGATTACCGTATGAGGTCTTTACTATCTTTGGCTCAAAAGCTGCCCCAAATGGTGAACGACTTGATTGCCACGACGAGACGAGCGCTAGCTGGAATACAGATCTTGTCCAACAAGTCTTTCTGCCAATGGACGCTGACACAATTCTCAATATTCCATGTTGCACCAATAACCAGAGCAACTTTTGGTCATGGAACTTTGAAAGATCGGACAGTTTTCTCTTAAGACTACATACCGCATGTTAATAACAAAGAGGCATTATGAAGATTGGCTGGAGGAGCTCCAGAGGTCGTCTGATTTTGAAGACGAGAAGGTGCGGTGGCGCAAGCTATGGAAAGTGGAGGTTCCGGCAAAATTACACATGATTTTCTGGAGGCTTTCTCGGGTTTCCGTCCCATCAGAAGTTGTGCTCCACAATCGTAAAATGTGTTCCAGCAGCGCCGCTCTGTGTGTGGTACCAAAGACTCATGGAGGCACTCTCTCCCTGAGTGTTCCATGGCACGTTGTGTCTAGGCTCTTGTGGATGAGGAATTGATGAAGCCCTTGATGGTGACAACAGAAGCAAATCCTATTGCAATGTGCATTACCACATGATCAACTAATTACCAGGCTGGTGGTCACTATGTGGGCAATCTGAACGGCTCCACGAAAAGCTATTCTTGAAGGAAACTTTCAAATACCTATAGATACTCACGAATTTGATTCATGATACATCTCAGAGCTGGAAGGACTGAAGGATCTTCAGACCACCAGACCAACAGTTGATACATAATGGAAGACTCCTCCTCTGGGCTTTGTGAAGATTAATGTTGACCGAGGACTTTCCAGGTCAGGTCGAGTAAGTGTGTTGTTGCTGCTGTTTGTAGGGATGCTCATGGTCTTTACCTAGGAGCGTTAGCTCTTGTTTTACCTGGAGTAACTGATCCATCTATTGTTGAGGTGTTGGCATGTAGAGAGGGGCTCGCTTTGGCTATGGATCTTTATCAGATTGTCGAAGTGTGGTGTACGATATTGCTGCTGGACAAGGAGGGAAATATGAAGTTATCGTAAAAGAAATCTTAGTTACAAAATCTTGTTTTACTTTGTAATTTTGTCCATGAACAAATAAGCTCAAACTATGAAGCCCACAACCTAGCCAGGTTTCCTTCTTCCTTAGACTATGGTAGACATACTTGGTTTGGTCTACCTCATGATGCTTGTATACTGACGACTACCAATCAATAAAAACCTAGAGTGCTGTGCTAAAAAAGGCTCAACGGGAAGCTCGCTTGCTGTACGTTTAAAAAACCAAACAGAAGCTCGCTCCCAGTTTTATTTGTTGACTTGGCCGGTTGACCATTCACTTGGCCCATTGACGTTGATTGCCAGGTTGACCCATAGACTTTTCTATAATAACACATATTTAAATAATGTTCATGAATTTGAAAAATTCCAAATCCATTATTTCTTAATTCATGAACAGTTTCCAAATATGCGAACTTTTCTGAATTCGTGACCCTTTATGAGTGAGCAAACATTTTTCAACTCTGCGAACAATTTTTGAATTCATGAATAGATTTTCAATTCGTGTATCCATGATAATTTTTTAAATCTGTGAATATTTGGGAATTCATGACATTTTACAAATCTGCGAACAATTTTTGGATTGTGATAATTTTCTACAAATCATGAACTTATAAAAATCCTTGAAGATTTTTTGAATTTGGAAACATTTTTTTAATCCGTTAATAATTTTTGAATTCAAGATTTTTTTAAGTCATGACCATTTTGAATATGTGAACATTTTTATAAATTCAAGGACATTTTTTTAGTTCTGTTAACAGCATTAACATTTTTTTCTTGAAACTATTAAAACATATTCAATAAAAAATTAGAATTGTATAGAGAAGTGTTGACCCGGTTCAAACAATTGCTACACATACATAGGTTTAAATATTTTGCCAACGCATTTGTGTGCAGGCCACCAAGCTAGTGTATATAAAAAATGGAAGAAAATGCTACACACTTGGTGAACACTGAAACGATAGCTGTCTTTGTTTTTCTAATCGGACATACAATAGTGAAGTCTATCATTCATACCAACATAATTTTGTTGTGTGGTACGTACTATAGTATACACCACGTGCAAATTTATTTTTCTTTAATTCTGACCTTCTTTCACAATTGACATGCGTTTCTTTCTAAATTCCCAAACCGAAAAAAGGCATGCATTTCTTTCGCGTTAATCACCTTCTCCATTTCTACTTGACGTGTGTTTCTTTCCCGATTTATCACTTGCTTTTGCCTATATGAGATCTCCCTCGCATCTCCCTAGCTCTCAGGTTTCTCGTCTCCTTCACATCTCCATAGCTAGCTAGCCTCAAGCCCTAGCCCCTAGGCAGCGGTCGTCATGGAGAATGGACCTCTTGACAGCGCCGACCAGCCTACACTGCTGACACAACCCCCACTCCAACAGCTTCCCGACGACCTGCTCCGCCACATCTTCCACCGTCTCCCGACGAATCCAAGTGCCCTCACATTCGTCTCCATGGCCCACAAAGAATGGCGGCGCCTCGTCCACGACGAGGAGAACTTCCTCCGTTACTTTCGCAGGGAGCACCACAGCGTCCCACCACTCCTCGGCCTCATCTGCGACGCCTACCACGGCGATCTCCACTTCAAGTCCACGCCCACCACGGGCAACGCGGTGAATCTGATGCTGCCGACGTTGGCCCATGAGGGAGGGTTCCACGCCTACGGCTGCACCCACGGCCGCGTGCTCCTCTACAGCCCCTGGGTCCCCAGCCACCACGGCGAGCTAATGGTGTGGGACCCCCTAACCGGCGAGCAAAACCTCATCCCGCCAGCGCCTGGCTTCCTCGACGGGCAGAGTTACGGTGCGGCGCTGGTCTGCGATGCGGATCACGCCCACGGCAGGGACTGCCATTCGTCGCCGTTCCGCATCGTCTTCGCGTACAGCCAGTATGACAGCTGTAGGCGCTGGGGTCCACCGCCGATCCACGTCTTCGCCCGCGTCTACAGCTCCAAGACAGGAAGCTGGGACGGCCGCGTGGCAGCGATCATGGACCCGGAGTTCCACTTCGGTTGCAAGCCGAGCGCCGTGGCCGGCAACGCCACTGCAGTGTATTGGATGAGTCAAGCGGAGACAAAGGTGGTAGAATTTCACTTGGAGACGCAGAAGCTGCTACTGATTGATACACCAGAGGTTACACGTGGCCTGCACTTTTTTCTCGCGCCGGCCAGGGACGGACGGTTGCGTTTGGCCGGCGCCATTGACAACTTCATTGTGCTGTTCTCGTGGGATGAAGGCGCATGGGTTAGCCATACCCTTGTTTGGCTTGGAGATTTCCTCCGGCTCCATGTCTATGCCCAGCACGAAAATGATGGCGAAGAGCTTTTGGATGTTGCTGAATACTCTGATGATGAGGACGAGGAAGAACTACTATACGCCACAATCAAATCGCCGGTCATCGGTTTCTCCGAGCAGTTGGATTGCATTTTCTTGCAGGAACAGGGTGTGTTCATGATCAGCTTGGAGTCCGGGCAGCATCAACAAGTGTTTGAACCGGGTCAACACTTCTCCGGCCCTGTTTATCCCTACTCCACCTTCTATACAGCAGGTATGTATGTACTCACTTTACACTAGATATATGGTGCTACTTTTGAGCATGTCTACCAGCATAATCCTAGTCAAATAATCTTCCTGATTTCTAATTGGATTACGTATTTGGATTATATGTAGAAAGGAGAAGGCAAAGAGGTGTTACAAGCTGCGACATAATTGCTATCTAGGGTAGCAACTGAATTCTTTGCAGGAAGCAGAGGTTGGGGTTCGAGGACACACAAGATTGACAATGGGCGATGCTGCTGCTGGGATTCCGAGGCTCCTTTCATAACAAGATGTTCTATTTTTTAGCTCTTTCTGTTCTGGTAGATGATGCCTTGTTACCTGAAATTTGTATCGCGTGTGCGAGTCTTTTTATTATTGAATCGCACGTGTGTGTCTTGGCACTGTAATAAGCTAGTGATCTGCCCGCGCATGATGGGATAGGTAGTGATCTGCCTGCGCATGATGGGAACTTGTAGTGGCTGATTGGCCAGATTGGCCAGTTACCTGTGGTGTTCTGCGTGTCTGTGTGACGCATAAACTGCTATATATGTTTCTTTTTTCAATTTCTGAATGGAAATCTGGGACAAGAGAGCTCTTTTTGTTCGAAAGAAAAACCTTCATATAGATGTAGTACATGTTGGCGCTGCCTCCTCGCATCCCCGCTTCCTCTTCCTCTCAGAACTCTCTTGTGGTTTCTATTTTCTTCTCTCAAGAACACAAGGACACACACCATGAAACAAAACCACACGCACACACACTTCACCAGGAGACAACTAGCTTTGCCTTCGCTCCTGGTGAGAACACATGTACTACATTTTTCTCTTCTCATTAGCTTGACCAAACTGATTCCAAGACTTAATAACCTGCACACACGTACTGCCAGAGCAACAACCTGCCCGGCTTCTATGCCACCTATGCATACTCCACAAACCACTAACACATGACCCGCTCTCACTCTGAAAATCACTCCAGGATGCACAAGACTAGGACATCATGCAAACGCACACGCACCAAGCTAGCCACTAACCTCACATGCAGCTAACTAACAAAGGTACTCACTCGGCTACTACTTGAACTGAGCAAACTACATGCATGCACTAGCTAACAACCACTAGTAGAAAAGGGGGCAATGGTCCAGCCCGGCCAGCCCATTAGTCTCGGTTCAATCCAGAACCGGGACCAATGGGGGCATTGGACCCGGTTCGTGAGCCCCGGGGGCCGGCCGGGCCACGTGGGCCATTGGTCCCGGTTCGTCTGGACCTTTTGGTCCCGGTTAGAGGGACGAACCGGGACCAATGGGTCTCGCTCCTGGCCCACCACCATTGGTCCCGGTTGGTGGGACGAACCGGGACCAAAGGCTATCCTTTAGTCCCGGTTCAAGTCACCAACCGGGACCAATTAGTTGCCTATATATACCCCTCGCCCGCGAGCAGAGCTCTCCCAGTGCTCTGTTTTTCGTGGCCGGCGAGGGGAGAGCTTTGTGGTGCTCTAGCTCACCTCCTATGCACACGAGGTGTTCGATGGAATGCCCGAGCCACACTACTTAAGCTTTCTCCTCTCCAAGCTCGACCTCCAAGCTTCATTTTCCTTAATATTTGTCTAGGTTTAGCGGTCCGTCACGTCCCGTCCCCGTCTTCACCGCCGTCGATCGCCCGCGCCGATCTCGTCGCCGGCACCACCGTGGTGAGCCTCTTGTTCTTATCTTCTTCCTGAAAGGAAAAAAATTCTTACTTGTATGTTTATATAGATACTTGTATAATTTTCTTACTTTTATTATTGCATCTTATATAGTGCGATGGTTTTGGTATCCGCCCCCGTCGGCCCTCGTCCTGTCTATGATTCGGATGTGGTATATACTATCTTTTCATAACTATTGGTTCATTTATTGTTTATGACAATTATGCCGACCAACGTGACATAGATTTTATTTATCTAGGAGGTTGTTGAACCGGAAATTCCAACTGACCCTATTGTCGAGAGGTTAAATTTAGTTGAAGAAGAAAACAATTTGTTGAAGGAAAAAATTAGAAAAATTGAGGAGGAGAAGATGATATTGGAGTTGCATGTTGCGGATGTCGTCGATGATCACAAGATCAAGATGGATGCAATGCGCTTGAAGATTAGAAAGATTAGAAAATATGCCATTCATACCGAGGCTTGGTATCATTATGCCGTTGGATCAGTTGTTACATTGGTTGCGATTATGATCGCATTTGTTTTCGCATTGAAATGTTTTACATAGTTTTAGTGTATGGTTTAATTAATTTAGATGCTCTGCAGAGCTTTATGTTGTTAGATGAGAACTATGTATGTACTTTGGTTTTAATGTGATGATAAACTTCTATTAATTTGGTCACTTAATTATCTATTCATGATGTTTTGTAATGATTTTTGACACACTTAATTATATATAATGCACGCAGATGAACCGGCAATGGATGTACGGTTCAAGACACACCTCCGAGTACATTAAGGGCGTGCATGATTTTCTCGAAGTGGCTGAGGCAAACAAGCAAAATGGTTTTATTTGTTGTCCATGCCCTATATGTGGGAATACGAAGTCTTTCTCTGACCGGAAAATCCTCCACACCGACCTGCTTTACAAGGGTTTCATGCCACACTATAATGTTTGGACGAGGCACGGAGAAATAGGGG
The DNA here is from genome assembly GCF_018294505.1 of Triticum aestivum. Taxonomy (NCBI): domain Eukaryota; kingdom Viridiplantae; phylum Streptophyta; class Magnoliopsida; order Poales; family Poaceae; genus Triticum; species Triticum aestivum. Next base: position 703,459,033 of record NC_057807.1, read on the forward strand.
TTATGATGGAAGACGGCGAAGAAGAAGAGTACGATGACAACTATGTGCCCCCTGAATACGGTGATGCTACTGAACATCAAGAGGAACCAGACGATGTGCACGATGATGCTGCAACGGGCGAAGCTGCTGAAGATCAAGAGGAACCAGACGATGTGCCCGATGATGATGATCTTCGCCGGGTCATTGACGATGCAAGGACGCAATGCGAAAGTCAAAAGGAGAAGCTGAAGTTCGATCGCATGTTAGAGGACCACAAAAAAGGGTTGTACCCCAATTGCGAAGATGGCAACACAAAGCTCGGTACCGTACTGGAATTGCTGCAGTGGAAGGCAGAGAATGCTGTGCCTGACAAAGGATTTGAGAAGCTACTGAAAATATTGAAGAAGAAGCTTCCAAAGGATAACGAATTGCCCGACAGTACATACGCAGCAAAGAAGGTCGTATGCCCTCTAGGATTGGAGGTGCAGAAGATACATGCATGCCCTAATGACTGCATCCTCTACCGCGGTGCATACAAGGATCTGAACGCATGCCCGGTATGCGGTGCATTACGGTATAAGATCCGACGAGATGACCCTGGTGATGTTGACGGCGAGCCCCCCAGGAAGAAGGTTCCTGCGAAGGTGATGTGGTATGCTCCTATAATACCACGGTTGAAACGTCTGTTCAGAAACGGAGAGCATGCCAAGTTGATGCGATGGCACAGTGAGGACCATAAGAAAGACGGGAAGTTGAGAGCACCCGCTGACGGGTCGCAGTGGAGAAAAATCGAGAGAAAGTACTGGGATGAGTTTGCAAGTGAGCCAAGGAACGTATGGTTTGCTTTAAGCGCGGATGGCATTAATCCTTTCGGGGAACAGAGCAGCAATCACAGCACCTGGCCCGTTACTCTATGTATGTATAACCTTCCTCCTTGGATGTGCATGAAGCGGAAGTTCATTATGATGCCAGTTCTCATCCAAGGCCCTAAGCAACCCGGCAACGACATTGATGTGTACCTAAGGCCATTAGTTGAAGAACTTTTACAGCTGTGGAATGTAAACGGTGTACGTACGTGGGATGAGCACAAACAGGAGGAATTTAACCTAAAGGCGTTGCTGTTCGTGACCATCAACGATTGGCCCACTCTCAGTAACCTTTCAGGACAGACAAACAAGGGATACCACGCATGCACGCACTGTTTACTTGACACCGATAGTATATACCTGGCAAGCTGCAGGAAGAATGTGTACCTGGGCCATCGTCGATTTCTTCCGACCAACCATCACTGTCGAAAGAAAGGCAAGCATTTCAAAGGCGAGGCAGATCACCGGAAGAAGCCCGCCATGCGTACCGGTGATCACGTACTTGCTATGGTCAATGATTTACACGTACTCTTTGGAAAGGGTCCCGGCGGACTAGCTGTTCCGAATGACGCTGAGAATCACGCACCCATGTGGAAGAAGAAATCTATATTTTGGGACCTACCCTACTGGAAAGACCTAGAGGTCCGCTCTTCAATCGACGTGATGCACGTGACGAAGAACCTTTGCGTGAACCTGCTAGGCTTCTTTGGCGTGTATGGGAAGACAAAAGATACACTTGAGGCACGAGAGGACCTGCAACGCTTGCACGAAAAAGAGGGCATGCCTCCGAAGCAGTATGAAGGTCCTGCCAGCAACGCTCTTACGAAAGAAGAGAAAGAAATCTTCTTTGAATGCCTGCTCAGTATGAAGGTCCCGACTGGCTTCTCGTCGAATATAAAGGGAATAATAAATATGCCAGAGAAAAAGTTCCAGAACCTAAAGTCTCATGACTGCCACATGATTATGACGCAACTGCTTCCGGTTGCATTGAGGGGGCTTCTACCGGAAAACGTCCGATTAGCCATTGTGAAGCTATGTGCATTCCTCAATGCAATCTCTCAGAAGGTGATCAATCCAGAAATCATACCAAGGCTAAGGAGTGATGTGGTGCAATGTCTTGTCAGTTTCGAGCTGGTGTTCCCACCATCCTTCTTCAATATCATGACGCACGTCCTAGTTCAATTGACGATATTGTCATTCTGGGCCCCGTATTTCTACACAATATGTACCCCTTTGAGAGGTTCATGGGAGTCCTAAAGAAATATGTCCGTAACCGCGCTAGGCCAGAAGGAAGCATCTCCATGGGCCATCAAATAGAGGATGTCATCGGGTTTTGTGTTGACTTCATTCCTGGCCTTAAGAAGATAGGTCTCCCTAAATCGCGGTATGAGGGGAGACTGGCTGGAAAAGGCACGCTTGGAAGGGACTCAATAATATGCAGGGACGGATATTCTTGGTCTCAAGCACACTACACAGTTCTACAGAACTCTACCTTGGTGACCCCGTATGTCGATGAACACAAGAACAGTCTGCGCTCCAAACACCCGGAGCAGTGCGACGACTGGATTACATGTGAACACATCAAGACTTTCAGCAGTTGGTTGGAAGCATGTATCAGAGGTGACAACACTGTTTGTGATGAGCTGTACTTGTTGTCCAGGGGACCATCTTTGACTGTATTGATTTGGAAAGGATACGAGATAAATGGGAATACATTTTACACGATTGACCAAGATCAAAAGAGCACCAACCAAAACAGCGGTGTCCGCTTTGATGCAACAACCGAGAGGGGAAAGGACACATATTATGGTTACATAGTGGACATATGGGAACTTGACTACGGACATGATTTTAAGGTCCCTTTGTTTAAGTGCAAATTGGTCAATCTGTCAGGAGGCGGGGTACAGGTAGACCCACAGTACGGAATGACAACAGTGGATCTGAAAAATCTTGGGTATACTGACGAACCGTTCGTCCTAGCCAATGATGTGGCACAGGTTATCTATGTGAAGGACATGTCTACCAGACCGAGAAAGAGAAAAGATAAGGAAGCGAATACATCATACGATGAGCCAAAGCGCCACATAGTTCTTTCAGGAAAAAGGGACATCGTGGGAGTGGAGGACAAGACAGACATGTCTGAAGATTATGAAAAGTTTCATGAAATTCCTCCCTTCAAAGTCAAGGCTGACCCCAGCATCCTGATAAACGATGAAGATTATCTATGGTTACGGCGCAATAATAAGCAAATGACACAAGCGAAGAAAAAGTGAAGACTTTCTCCCGCAACTATTATGATGATACCATGCCAACTTTGTAACTGACGAGTATGACACCATGCCAACTTTCAACTTTTTCAGAGTTCATTGAAAATGCTTTAATGTCTTATGGTTCGGCCCTCGTAATAATTAAAAATAGCAACAATAAGTTTTTTGTTGTAAGTAGAAACAAAATAAAATAAATAAAGCAAGAAAGAAAACAAAAAAACGAAAAAATGTTTTCAAATTTGAAAACTAATGGCACTAACAGAAAGTTTATAATTTTCCTAAAACTAAAAGCAAAAAGAATTGAAAAATAAAGCAAAAAACAAAAGAAAATAAATAATGCAGAAATCAAAACAAAAAAACAACAATAAGTATTTTGTTGTAACTAGAAACAAAATAAAATAAATAAAGCAAGAAAGAAAACAAAAAAACAAAAAAAGTGTTTTCAAATTTGAAAAGTAATGGCACTAACAGAAAGTTTATAATTTTCCTAAAACTAAAAGCAAAAAGAATTAAAAAATAAAGCAAAAAACAAAATAAAAGAAATAATGCAGAAAACAAAACAAAAAAACTGGAAAAAAAATAAAAATAGCAAAACTAAGTAAACATAACAAAAAAACAAAAAAAGCCTCCTACTGGGCCCCCACGGCCTGAATACGACATGAAACCCTTCTATGGGCCAGGATTCAGGCCCGCAGTAGGCCCAGAAGGCCCATCAGGCACAGCAATAGCAAGTAGGCCCGAAAGCCTGGGGTGGAGAGGAGCTCGAGAGGGGTGCGGCAGTGGGGCTTATAAACCACTGCGCGCCCCTCTCAAGTAGCAAGGTGGGACTAAACTTTGGCCCCGACGCGGGCAGCACAGGGGCCTTTGGTCCCGGTTGGTGGCACCAACCGGGACTATAGGGGGCGGGGGGCATTGGTACCGGTTCGTGGCACCAACCGGTACCAAAGGCCGCCGCTTCCCGCCCTTTGGGCTGCTGAAAAAGAGGCCTTTGGTCCCGGTTGGTGGCACCAACCGGGACTAAGGGGTGCATTAGTCCCGGTTGGTTTCACGAAACGGGACCAATGGCTTTGCTATATAAGCAAAATCTTTGCAAAAATTCAGAATCTCATCGCCAGTTGCCCCCGACGACGCCGACCCTCCTCGACGCCGCCAGGCTGCTCCACCTCGCCGTCGCCGCCACCGCCGCCAAGGCCGTCGCCTCCCCGAGCCCGCGCCGTCCTCGTCTCCGGCCTCCCCGAGCCCGCGCTGTCCTCATCGCCGGCCTCCCCGAGCCCGCGCCCCGTCCCGCCCCCGCGCGCCGCCCCGAGCCCCTGC
>NC_057807.1:703463682-703464404 GCF_018294505.1 Triticum aestivum
CCCTCGCCGCCCCCACCGTCGCCATCGTCATCTAGCCGCCCCCGTTGTGAGCCGCCGCGCCGCACCGGCTCTGGTTTTTTTCATTCTTATTAGTTTAATTTTTTTGTACATATATATATAATGTATATGTGTATTTATATGGCTATGTGTATGTAGATGTTCAAAATGTATAAAAAAATTGTTCAGAGCATCTTTTTCTTCATATATGTATTTTTTGTTCATATGTGTATTAATCTTTTCATATATGCAAAAGATAGATTTTTAGAAAAGTTAGGTTTTTTTCTGTTCATAGATTTTTTTTGGTGATATTAATTATTGTAGAATATGCAAATGTTTGTATATTCATATGAACAATGCATTAGGCAAAACCTTTGTTTTTTTTCGAAATTTTCTATTTGAACATTTTTTTTAAACAAGCAATACTAAAAGAATGAGAGGAAAAAGGAAAATAAGAAGAGGAAGAAAGGAGAAGAAGAGGAGAGGAAGAAGAGGATAAATAAATAAGAAGAGGAAATAAGAAGAAAAAGAAGAGGAGAAGAAGAAAGGAATAAAGGAAAGGAATTTCTATTTTTCTTCTTCTCCTCTATTCCTTTCTTCTTCTCCTCTTTTTTTTTCTTTTTTTTCTTCTTCCTTCTTCCTCTTTTCTTCCTTTTCCTTATTTTCCTTTCTCGAGGGAGAAGAAGAAAAAGAAGAATAGTAGAAGAAGAAAGGAATAGAGGAGA
>NC_057807.1:703464740-703479528 GCF_018294505.1 Triticum aestivum
GTTGTAAATATTTGCAGAAACTATGGAGCACTCCCGAGACGAAGAAACAGAAGCGATGTTGGGGCACATAGTCGCACAAGGAAGTGATGAAGTTGCGTCATTTTTCAATGACACCGAAGGTCCCGAAGGACTGGGTGAAGAAGAGGGCTATATTCATGATGGCTTCGACCCATTAATGCTGTACAAGAAGAGGACTATGTTCATGATGGCTCCGGTGACACAATGGAGGTACAAGAAGGAGACCGTGCTGACTGCTTCGGTGACCGAACCGAGTCCGGCCAGGTATATATATATTAGTTAAGCCCGTGCTGACTAGTTAATTGATGCATTCATTGTTTTGGTATATGTACACATATTAATTACTCTCGTCTTTCTTCCTTATAATTTCTAGTCCTCCGGATCAAGCACAACTTCGGTAAGGAGACGAGGCCCGAAGAAAAAGTTGAGCTCGGATGAAAAGTTTGAGATCATAGAAATCGCGCCCGACGGCGAATCGATTGAACCCATCCGGACAAGGAAGGCATTTTCTGCTCAGTGCGGGGTTCTTGTTAGGGACAAGATCCCGGTCAGCATCCATCAATGGTATAATCCTAAGGAGGAAGACCCTGAGGTGTCTTATGTCAATGATATGCAGAAAGAAGATCTTTGGACTCAGCTGAAGGCAAATTTCACCCTCCCGCCAGAGGAGGATCCGGCGAAGCCAGTTAAAGAGCAATTAATCAAGTCTTGTGCTCTTAAGAAGATGGCAACCCTAATGAGGAGGTGGAGGAAAGAGCTGAACCGGTTTGTCGAGAAAGAAAAGACACCGGAATTCATCGGCAAATATGAGAAGATCAAAGATCACTGGCCCGCATTTGTGGCCCACAAGACATTGGAAAAGAGTAAGAAGATGTCGGCGACAAACAAGCAAAATGCCGCGAAGAAGAAGCTTCACCATCGCACGGGGTCAGGTGGCTACCTCAAAGCCCGGCCTAAGTGGTCCAAGGCTGAGCATGATCTGCTTGGAAAAGGGATCGAACCAGAGACAATGTACTGGCCAGACCGTTGCCGAACTTGGTTCTTCGGGGCTGGCGGAACCTTGGACCCTGTAACAGAGAAGTGCCAGTGGACGGACGAGCAACTGGAAAACCAGTCAAGAACCTTCGACACTATATCGATGCAGCGCAGCGAGGGACGTTCCTTCCAAACAGGGAGAAGGACGAGCTCACAATGGCCCTTGGGAATCCTGAGCACCCTGGACGGACACGAGGCACGCCAGGCTCCATTCCGTGGAAGGTTGGTTTTCCGGACGCAGGGGGTTACAAAACCCACGAGAGGAGGAAGAAACTGGAGCAGGACCAACTGCAGGCACTGCACGAAAGGGTAATGGGGCTAGAGGAACGAGAAGCAGCAGATCGCAGCAAACGACCTGCCGAAGCTTCCCTCGAAGCTACCCCGCCATCTCAGCGGAGAAGCAGCGTGGCTTCCACCGAGCTGCTTCAGCCGGAACATGTATTGATGGCTCCTGCCAGCTATCCCGTGGATGGTATCACGGCGTCTCAAAATTGCCACATTATGGCGCGATGGATGAATTTGAAGGTCAAGGCGGCTGTTGGCCAAGTTTATCCTAGTGGACCCGGCACAACTTATCACTGCCAGCCGATTCCAGAAGGATATGCTAAGGTGATGGTGGATGAAATAACGGAGGGATTTGAGGACCTCCTGCTTGACCACCCTACCGGTGAAGGGGAGACTAGGCTGGGTTCTGCTCTGAAGACTCCATGCCTATGGCGGAAGGAGCTCATCAACCTTCCGAACTGGACGCCTCCGCCTCCTCCTCCTCCTCCGGCGAGTCAGTGCACTCCGCCTCCTCCACCGCCTCCTCCTCCGGCGAGTGACGATCAGGGCACGCGTGGCGGCACTCCGCCTCCTTCTCCGGCGCGTGGCGGCACTCCGCATCCTTCTCCGCCTGCACCGGCGCGCCCGAGCAGCCAGCCTCCTCCTTCTCCGCCTCGTCAGCAAGGGGGGAAGAGACCCGCCGCCGCTCCGGCTGCTCCGGCGCGTCATAGTCCTTCTCCTCCGCCTCATAAGCAAGCAAAGAAGGCATGCGCTCCGTCTGCTCTGCCGGCGTCTAGCAGTACAGCCAAAGATGGGAGGAGATACAGATTCGGTCCTTCTCTGAAGACTCCAGAGAAGTTACCTTACGAGAGGTCCGAGGAGGAAAACGCGAAGATCGCGCAGACCGAAGTGGATGACTGGTTTGCAGGGTAGATCCGGTGAAAGCGAAGCGCACTCTGGCTGCCCTGAGGTAACCGGCAAAGTCTCCGCCGAGAACCAACTATGAGCGCATTACTGAACAGACATATCTCCAAGCGGAGCGGTCGGGAAGTACTGTCAGACATCAAAGAGCAAAAGAACGAGCAGCTGCGAAAAAAATTGACCAGCTCGGCGAACAAGCAAACCAATCGTGCCCCCCGCTTAATGTGTCTAGCAGCAACATCGTCGCTAATGTTCCGGGGATGGTGGCCGATTATGGCAATCTACAAGATTACCTGCCTGACGATGCACTTCCTGAATACATGAAGGTGGAAGAACACAGATACGAGTACGGGAAGCCTCTCGTCAAAGATGAAAAATCTCTAACAACGATGATGCGAAGATTCCATACTTGGTACATGAAAACCTGCAGAGAGTCTGGGGGGACGAATAGTTTGTATCTGCACATTAAAGAGGAGCACGACCTCGTTGGAACTGATCTGTTGTGTGTTACATTTGAGGAGTTCTTCGCGTTCTTCAATCAAAAGGCCCTCGATAAATTAACGGTCTTTTGCTACTGCCTGTAAGTACTATTTCTGTCATTAAGTCTCTATATATAGCTCGGCTCTTTCATTGCATGTATTTATAATTAATTATCCTCAATATATTATGCAGATTGAAGATCGTCGAGTGCAAAAAAAAATGAAATTTATGATATTGGGTTCATTAACACAAATATTATAGATGTATTTCTGGTTGAAAAGGACGTCAAAGAGGCCGAGGACAACTTGCTACAATCGTTGATCAAAAATCAAAACAAAGATACCATACTCTTTCCTTACAACGGCAAGTGAGTGTTACTGATCGTTTGCATATTCGGTTTCCCTTATTACTCGAGCGAGGTTATAGTAATGTAATTGATGAGTTATGCATGCGTGCACACAGGTTCCACTATATTCTTCTGGAGATTAAGCTTGAGCGTGGACTAGTAACCGTCTTAGACTCGAGACGTAAAGATCCCAGCACCTATGCGGACATTACTGAAATGCTCAGCAAGTAAGTTCAATCGATCATTATCGCACCATAGCGGCAACTTTTTGTTCATTTCCTGATATCTCAAGTAATAATAATTATTTTCTTTGTCTTGTAGGGTTTGGAAACAGTTCACCGGAATAGCTCCGGGACTGCCGAAGGAGCTGCGATATATATACCCGAAAGTAAGTACTACTGGCTAGCTAGTTGTGCGCATCTCCCGTTGATTCTATAGCTATACTTTCATCAATGCCATTTATAATGCTTCATTAACAGTTTGATTGACCTCTATTTCTTGTAAAGTGCTTGTGGCAGGAACAAGGGAATGATTTCTGTGGATACTACGTGTGCGAGTTCATCTACAACGCGACTTTGAAAAATAAGCGGGGCTACTCTCAAAGACAATATGAAGTGCGTAAGCAATTAATAATATTCACAATTTCATTTTATTACACCATCATTTCTGTTGAGTTTCATTCATATATATGTATTAATTAACCCCCTTCTTCAAATTAGACGTGGCAGATGCGGAATGAACTCCTAGAACAAGATCGCATTAAAGCAATTCAAGAGGAAATGGCGGGATTCTTTCTTGACCACGTCATCAATAAAGCCGGAGAATACCATGTGGAAGTTGATTTCAAATGCTAGGGGATTGTAATTGAGAGATCTTATATATTGTACATGTATGTAGCCAGTAGCGTTGGACGTACATGATACGAAAACTTGTTGTTCGACCAATCTCTCGGAGAAGGAGAGGTCGCTCGATCATTTCTCTCGGTATGCATGACGAACTTCTGTACTCGATGGTTCCCTTCATTTTCTTACTAGCTAGCGTGTCGAGGGCTATATGTATATAGTACGTAGCGTCGACCAAGCACGGACATAAGAGAGGACACTTCTCTCTATTAATTAGCTAGCTAACACAATATATGAAACACCTAAATTAACCCCCAAAATCCCCAACCCCCCTTCAAAAAAAAAAAAAAACCCCAGCCACTGGAATGCCGACGCGTGGATGCCTTTTGGTCCCGGTTGGTGCCACCAACCGGGACCAAAGGCCCCCCTGCCTGGGCTCGGCGCACCGGCCACGTGGAGGACCATCTGTCCCGGTTCGTGTTAGAACCGGGACTAAAGGGGGGAGGTACTAGTAACGACCCATTAGTCCCGGTTCATGAACCGGGACTAAAGGCCCTTACGAACCGGCACTAATAAGTGTTTTTCTACTAGTCAACCCAAGCACAGGCACATATAATTACCGGGTCACCCAGCTCAACCTACTTGACGTATAGACCGTCATGCTCCAGCCTTACCACGTCTTACCGCTTCTCACGGCATCGCCGTATCACACAGCACCACCGGTTATATCGTCCTCGCACGGCAGCCGGATGTCTCACCTCTATTCCGTGGACAACTGAAGCTTCATTGGCCTACACAGTCCTATAACCGTCTAAACTACATGATGTGCACACATGCATGTGCCGCATGTGCACAAGGCACATGACAAGATTATCTTCAACAGTACATGTCTGGCTAATTCGGAAAATTGCTTAAATGTATTTAATTGTCATACGGAATAAATCCTTTTTTATCCTTCCGCACCTCATAAGCATACCCGATTAAATGTCTTAATTGCATGTGGCCGAAATGAAATTTTCGATAAAGAGAATATATTAATATCAAGAAAATATCAATTACACCCAGCCTCTGCACCAACGTAATGACCAGAACTAGTCTAGACATTAAGGACACACACAGCAAAAAGAAAAAAGAAAGAAAGAAAGAAAAAAGACCATGCCACAATGATCAATCACTTGCAGCAATCAGACCCAAACTACCAATACAACACCCAGAACTATGGAAGAGGTTCTTCAAAGACGACGCCTCCAAAAAAGGAACAGTGCACAAGCACCGTGCATTACAAGGAAAATGAATATCCAATGGATATTTAACATTCCCAGATAATATGTGTCATTTCAAATGACTACTTATAATGAGTAACAGTCATATTGATACTTAACCCCGTACATGCAATGAGTGTGGTCTTAGTTTCATAGAATGTTGTATATGTGTGGTCGCCCCAATATGACATATAATATTTAATTTTTTTGAAGGCACTATACAATTTCATAGACTATATTATAAAAGACTGTCATTATATTATGGTTATTTGTGCAAGGGAAAATTTATGGTGTATTATAATATACCAGAGCACATGTACTATATGGGCAATCTAACAGATAAGACTAATTGGGCCTTTTTAAAGCCCTACGGTATTTTTGATCTAAAAATCGTTGAACATTAATTGGCCCAATTAATTCCAAGGGTATTCTCGTCCTAAATTTTTCAATCCACTTAATTGCATTAACATTGCACTTAATTATAACACCACGTCATCGTGCGTGGTCATCTGAATTTGGGTTCGAGTGGTTCGTCATCTCCTCTCGAGCTCTAATCTCCGGTGAAACACATTGCCGCCCTCGATCACCACCGATCGCCACCGCTCGCACTCGCCGTGGACCTCCCTCCTCCTACTCCTACTCCACCCTCCATCGCACATGACCCCCTCGGTTTATGCGGCGCCAGATCTTCCGAGGAGCCGCCTAATCCCTTCTTCCCAGATTTGACGCCCCCTTCCCCGACGCGACGCCAAATCATCCTCATCGCCGTGCATCAAGTTTATCACGCCGGATATTCGCACCTACCTATCAGATGTAAGTGCCTAGCCATCAGTAATCTTGTCTGGTCCCTTCTGCATAGTACCAATAGGTTCAGAGTTGATTAACGTTTAGGATATGTGATATGAGGTTTAGGGTTTAGGGTTTGAGGAAGTTGTGACTATATTTCGATTGAAAGGAAGTGTAATTTGGATATGGCAGGCTCTAGTTTGCAACCGGCACTTGAGACCTAGTTAAAAGTCGCGGGCACACGCCCGCCACTGATGCCATGTTAGCACTGGCGGTAGGGCCGTGGCTGGCGCCGCTGCGAGCCTGGCCTGCCAGTTCTAGGCATTCCTGCAGTAGTGAAAGCATGACATCCCTTCCATACATCTTGTCTATCACCCAACGGAAGACCTCAATCAAAATGGCCCTCTCATTATGAACGTGGATTTTTTAAGCTCATGCATCCGGACACCTTTTATCCTTACCCCTCCAATGTTGCTTTGACTAACTTTCTACATGAAATTTTATCTTTTTTGTTTCTCTCATATAAAACATGTTTTTGAAATTCAAACTTTGTAGCACAACAAAGCTTTCTAACTAGAATGTGGGATAAAACTTTAAGATTTTTTGGTCCAACATTTAAATACTAAGCATAAGATGAACATTGTTGCTAGTGCTGTTTCTAGGGAAGATCATGGTCTTTACCTGGGAGCCTTCGTTTTACCTGAAGTAACTGATCTATATATTCTGGAGGCATTGGCATGTCGAAAGGGGCTCGCTTTGGCTACGGGTGACTATCTTCGGAGATTGCACGTGGCGTCAGATCTTTGAAGTGTGGCGAACTACATTGTTGTCGGACAAGGAGGGAAATATGGAGTTATCGTCAAGGAAATCTTGGCTATGAAATCTTCTTTTACTCTGTTTTTTGTCCATGAACAAAGAGGCTCGAACTATGAAGCCCACAACATAACTCTAGGTTTTCATCTTCCTTAGACTATGGTAGACATACTTGGTTTGATATATCTCAAGATGCTTGTGTTCTGACGACTATCAATCAATAAAAATCTAGAGTGTTGTACTAAAAGAAAAACTCAACGTGAAGCTCGCTAGTTGTGCCCTAAAAGTTAAAGAAGCTCGCTCCCACTTTCATTTGTCGACTTGACCAGTTGACCATTCACTTGACCCATTGATGTTAGCTAACACGGTGACCCATAGACTTAACAAAACATAGATTTGAATGAAGTTCATGAATTTTAAAAAGTTCAAACCATGATTTTTTAATTCATGAACAGCTTCCAAATTTGTGATCTTTTTTAATTTGTGAACATTTTTTAAATCCTTGAATATTTTTTTTAATTCGTGAACATTTTTTCAAATCCCTTAACATTTTTTAAAAATATGTGAACAGTTTTGGAATTCACGGCCAATTTTTAAAATTCATGAACAATTTTTTAGTTTTGAAAAATTATCGTAGTTCATGATTTTTTTTTGAAATCCTTGAACATATTTTGAATTCGCAATATTTTTTAAAATCCATGAACCATTCTGGAATTCATAAAAAAATGAATTAGTGAACTTTTTTGAATTTGTGAACATTTTTATAAATTCACGGACATATTTTATTTCTGTTAACAGCATAAACATTTTTTCTTGAAACTATATATTAAAACTTATTCAATAAATAGTTATAATTGTATGGAGAAATAGACTTCATATAAGGTTCAAACAATTGCTACACATACATAGGTTGAAATATTTTGCCAACGCATTTGTGTGCAGGCCACCAAGCTAGTGTATATAAAAAATGGAAGAAAATGCTACACACTTCGTGAATACTGAAACGATAGCTGTCTTTGTTTTTCTAATCGGACATACAATAGTGAAGTCTATCATCATACCAACATAATTTTACTGTGTGGTACGTACTATACACCACGTGCAAGTTTATTTTTCTTTAATTCTGACCTTCTTCTAAAATTGACATGCGTTTCTTTCTAAATTCAGAAAACGAAAAAAGGCAAGCGTTTCTTTAATTCTGACCTTCTTTTAAAATTGACAAGCGTTTCCTACTTGACTTTTGTTTCTTTCCCTTTTTTATCACTTGCTTATATGAGATCTCCATCGCATCCACCTAGCAGTCAGGTTTTCTCCTCTCTCCTTCCCATCTCCATAGCTAGCCAGCCTCAAGCCCTAGCCGTAGACAGCAGGGCGAGATGGATGAAACTCTTGACAACGGCGACCAGCCTAGCCCGCTGACGCAGCCACTCCAACAGCTTCCCGACGACCTACTCCGGGACATCTTCCACGGCCTCCCGACGGATCCCAGTGCCCTGGCATTCGTCTCCATGACCTACAAGGATTGGCGGCGCCTCGTCCACGACGAGGAGAACTTCCTCCGTCCCTTCCGCGCGGCGCACCAGAGCGTCCCACCACTCCTCGGCCTCATCCCCAACGCCTACTACGGCAAGGTCCAATTCAAGTTCACGCCCACCACGACCAACGCGGTGGAACTGATGCCGCCGACCTTGGCCATGATGGATGATTCTGCGCCTCCGGCTGCACCCACGGCCGCGTGCTCCTCTACCGCGCCTGGGAGTGGGACAACAACCACCACAGTGAGCTAATTGTGTGGGACCCGCTAACCGGCGAGCAGAACCTCATCTCGCCGGCACCTGGGCCTGGCTGCCACCACGGGCAGAGGTGCGGCGCGGCTCTGGTCTGCGATGCCGATCACGCCCACGGCGGGGACTGCCACTCGTCGCCGTTCCGCATCGTTTTTGCGTACATCGAGTATGACAGCTGGAGGGAAGCTATGGAGGGTCCACCGCGGATCCACATCTTCGCCCGCGTCTACAGCTCCAAGACAGGAAGTTGGGACGGCCGCCTGGCAGCGACCATGGGCGAGGAGTGCCACTTGGGCTGGAATCCGAGCGCCGTGGCCAGCAACGGCGCTGCTGTGTACTGGATGACTGAAGTGGATAGGACGGTGGCAGAATTTCAGTTGCAGACGCAGAGGCTCCTACTGATTGATACACCGGAGGTCATACGCGGCCACAACTTTTTTCTCGCACCGGCCATGGACGCGCGGTTGCGTTTGGCCGGCGTCATGGATAACTCCGTCATGCTGTTTTCGTTGGATGAAGGCGCCTGGGTTAGCCGTACCCTTGTTAGATTTGAAGATTTCCTTCCGTTCCATGCCTATGCCGATTACGAGAATGGTGGCGATGGGCTTTTGTATGTTGTCGAGTACTCGGATGATGAGGACGAGGAAGACCTACTAGACGATGACACAGTGAAACCGCACGTCATCGGGTTCTCGGAGCAGCTGGATTGCATTTTCTTGCAGGCAGAACCGGGTGTATTCATGATCAACTTGGAGTCCGGGCAGCATCAGCGAGTGCTTGAACCGGATCAACGCTTTTACGGCTCTGTTTATCCCTACTCCGCCTTTTATACACCAGGTACGTATGTACTCTTACTTTACACTAGACATATGGTGCTAGTTTTGATCATGTCTACCCGGCACCAACATAATCTGTATCAAATAGTCTTCCTCATTTCTAACTGGATTATGTATTGGGATTGTACTCCCTCCGTTTTTATTTAGTTCGCATATTAGCTTTGGTCAAAGTCAAGCTTTACAAACTTTGACCAAGTTTATAAACACAAATATTAAGATATACAATAGCAAATCAACAACATTAGATTTATTATTGAATGTACTTTCACATCGTATAGATTTATTATGATAAATGTCTATATTATTTTCTATAAACTTGGTCAAACTTTACGAAGTTTGACTTCAGTCAACTCTAATAAGCAGAGTAAATAAAAACGGAGGGAGTATGTAGAAAGGAGAAGCCAAACAGATGTAACAAGCCGCGACAACGATGCTCTCTAGGGTAGCAACCGAATTCTTCACAAGCAGAGGCTGGGAGCCGAGGGACACACAGGATTGACAATGGGTGATGCAGTTGCTGGGATTCTGAGGCTCCTTGACCTTGAGTATCAAGATGTTCCATTTGTTAGCTCTTTCTATTCTGGTAGATGATGCCTTGTTACCTGAAATATGTATCGCGCCTGTGTGTGTGTGTTGGCACTGTAATAAGGTAGTGGTCTCCCGGCGCATGGTGGGAACTTGTAGTGGCCGATTGAGCAGTTACCTGTGGTATTTTGCGCATCTGTGACACATAAAGTTCTATATTTGTTTGCTTTATCGGTTTCTTAATGAAAATCGGGGGTGGAGAGCTTTTTTATTCGAAAGAAAAACCTTCATATGTAGTACATGACTGCTAATTAAGAAAATTGGTTAAACGTATTTAATTGTCACAGGGAATAAATCCCTTTTTATCCCTCCCCATCTTATAGGCATAACAGATTAAATGTCTAAATTACAGGTAGACGATGTCTTAGAAGGAAAATGAAAATCCAATGGATATGTAACATTCCAAGATATTATGTGCCATTTCAAGTGACTACGTATAGCGACTAAAAGTTGTAGTGATAATTAACCCCGTACATGCAATGAGTGTGGTCTTTTTTGAAAAGGAGTGAGTGTGGTCTTCGTTTCATAGAATGTTGTATATGTGCGGTTGCGCCCGTATGACTTATACTCCCTCCGTCCCAAAATAAGTATCTTGAGCTTAGTACAAATTTGTACTAGAGCTAGTATAAAGTTGAGATACTTGGAGATTTGATAATGCAGTAGCAAAGAATGTGTATTTTTGTGTCTTCCCATGTAGATGCACCATCAGTAGTCATTAACAGGAGGAACAGCTAGACACAGTTTTTTTACACGGAAAATCAAAGTACCAATTAAACTTCTCATATTTCTGTATACAAATGAAATTCAATAAAGTTTTCAACACATGTATGTGTTTCTACACCAGCTCGCTCCCAGTTTCAAATTTTAGCTATAATTTTTTTCCATGAATTTGTGAATGGTACACTATTCTTGCATCCAAAACATATTTTCCAGTTTGAACAGGAGCAACTTCATAAGTTCCTGGGATTCAAAAGGAACTTTAGACTAAAAATACTGCAAAGTTATGAGGAAGACCAAGCAATCTCCAGGCATCTATACCGCATACAAAATGAGCTCAAGACAGCGAGTTAATTAGGCACCAACGCTGTCTACGCCTATCTGAAGGAGTCGAACATCGACAAACCATGTGTATGCGCATCGACATAGTGCTCAATAAAAATTACTACTCTTGTATTCAAATTGAGCATCTCGAAAAGCTCCGTTTTTCACTTGTACAAGCATGTGTTGATAAACCGCCCATTCACTGCTGTAATCACAGTATCCTTCATTTTCGAACTTGTTTATCACTTATGCCTTTAAGACAAAGAACTAGCAAAGTCAATTTGTTTTGCTGATAGCGTACGAATGACTTAAACGTTACCTTTTTGAGATTGTCTGATGGCATTCAATTTGATGTAGCACGTCACACTGAGACCAATTTTTCTAATCATCTTGTAATTTTGAGACCAACAGGTGTAACAAGCCGCGAGAACGATGCTTTGTAGGGTAGCAACCGAATTCTTCACAAGCAGAGGTTGGGAGTTGAGGGATACACAGGATGGACAATGGGTGATGCAGTTACTGGGATTCTGAGGCTCCTTGAGTGTCAAGATGTTCTATTTGTTAGCTCTTTCTGTTCTGGTAGATGATGCCTTGTTACCTGGAATATGTATCACGCCTGCGTGTGTGTGTGTGTGTGTGTGTGTTGGCACTGTAATAAGGTAGTGGTCTCCCGGCGCATGATGGGAACCTGTGGTGTTTTGCGCATCTGTGACGCATAAAGTGCTATATTTGTTTGTTTTATCGGTTTCTTAACGAAAATCGGGGGCGGAGAGCTCCTTTATTCGAAAGAAAAACCTTCATATGTAGTACATGTGTCGCTAATTAAGAAAATTGGTTAAACATATTTAATTGTCACAGGGAATAAATCCCTTTTTATCCCTCCCCATCTTATAGGCATACTGGATTAAATGTCTTAATTACAGGTGGACGATGTAAAGGAAAATGAAAATCCAATGGATATGTAACATTCCAAGATAATATGTGCCATTTCAAGTGACTATGTATAGCGACTAAAAGTTGTAGTGATAATTAACCCCGTACATGCAATGAGTGTGGTCTTTTTTGAAAAGGAGTGAGTGTGGTCATAGTTCCATAGAATGTTGTATATGTGTGGTTGCGCCAGTATAACTTATATTATTTAAGAAAAAAAATTGAAGGCACTATACAATTCGATAGACTATATTATATTCCCGCCGCTCCTAAATATAAGACATTATGCTACGCGGATTTGTGCAACTAACAAAATCGAACTTTACTAACAATTTTTTTGCGAGAATAAAAACATAACTTTACTAACAATTAACTAATAGACAGACAACCGAAGCAGCATGTTCCAGCTGCAGCCAGAGAGATTTGATATACAGTAGCAAAGAATGTTTTATTTTTGTGTCTTCCCATGTAGATGCACCATCAGTAGTCATTAACAGGCAGGAACAGCTAGACACTAGTTTTGTACAAGGAAAATCAAAATACCAATTAAACTTCTCATATTTTTGTATACAAATGAAATTCAGTAAAGTTTTCAACACATTTATGTGTTTCTACACCAGCTCGCTCCCGGTTACAAATTTTAGCTGTAACTTTTTCCATGAATTTGTGAAAGGTGCACTATTCTTGCATCCAAAGACCTCTTTTGCAGTTTGAACAGGAGCAACTTCATAAGTTCCAGGGATTCAAAAGGAACTTTAGACTAAAAATACTGCAAAGTTATGAGGAAGACCAAGCAATCTTCAGGCATCTATACCGCATACAAAATGAGCTCAAGACAGCGAGTTATTTAGGCACCAACGCTGTCTACGCCTATCTGAAGGAGTCGAACATCGACAAACCATGCGTATGCGCGTCGACATAGTGCTCAATGAATATTACTACTCTTGTATTCAAATTGTGCATCTCGAAAAGCTCCGTTTTTCACTTGTACAAGCATGTGTTGATAAACCGCCCATTCACTTCTGTAATCACAGTATCCTTCAGTTTCGAACCTGTTTAGCACTTATGCCTTTAAGACAAAGAACTAGCAAAGTCAATTTGTTCCTGATAGCGTACGAATGACTTGAACGTTACCTTTTTGAGATTGTCTGATGGCATTCAATTTGATGTAGCACGTCACACCGAGACCAATTTTTTTATTCATCTTTTGCCGAGAGCCAAACAGTGCTACTCTGTAAAATAAAGTAACTTCACGGCCAGCTGGTTCCGTCGTGTCTTTGCCGAGTGCACCTCTCGTCATAGTAACTCCAGCAGCTCCCAGTGCATAGACCTTTGCCGAGAGCCACCGGCAAACTTGTGATTCCCGAGAGCGGCGCTTGATAAAGGTTATCTGACAGTTTTGTTTTTCTGCCTCTTCTCCGTCGTATCACTGCTTGGAAAACAGATATACAATACATAAAGTAGTGTTTTAAGTCTGAGAGTTTATAACAAACTCACATACGCATTATATAAATAGTTCACACAAGCTTCATTTGAAGTCACAAAGAAGTTCGCTAGTACAAGTGGTTACATAGTAAACAACAAAGTAGACAATGCATGTCTACATGCGACCACGTGATAAAAGCAACACCACAATTATGATGAACTGAAAGATAATTATCAAGTTCCTCCATCCACTGAACCCGAAAAGCTGTTTCTGGCTTGCACCATTGCCTAATTCAGGTTTTCTCTTCTGGTTAAGCACATACTAATTGTAATGATACTCTGCCTTCTCTCTGCTTGAACGAGTCGTGGATGCTGCCTTCGTAAGGAAGCACTTGTTCATTGCATTCAGACCATAGTGGAGGACCAAGCGTTGTCTGGAATGATGGTCGGTGGACTCAATGGCACCGGGTCGTCTCTCTCCTTACGTGGTGGGGCCTTGCTCCCCTTAGTTGACCAATTCTTCTTTTTCAGATCCTCAAAATACTTAATTAGGATCAGCGGCGGGTTCTTCTCAATGAGTGCTGCCAAGAGATCATCGGTGCTCTTCTCCTCGACCAAGGAGTCGACCCTAAAGGAAGCTGCATTGTCGGAGGAAGCCATAACCGCAAAATCGATCGGCGCTAACATTTTCCATCACACAATGAAAAATAACAAAAGAGTCGTTTTCTTTCCTCCAAGAACACTATCATCTGTCAAATATGATGGACACTCTATCTGGTGGTTGTATATGGTGGACACACTCTCACGGGTATTTCGACTTCCGGTGATGGTCGAGCTGGGCGATCCCATCGTGCGTTATCAAGGTATAACAGGATGAACTCGCACAGATCGACCGCCATCGTTAGACATCGATTTCTCTTCCTCAATGAACAAGTCTTATCTTCAATCGGTAACATCTCTCATATGTCAAATATGGTGGAAACTCTCTAGTGGTTGTATATATGGTGGGCACTCTCTCACCGCTATTTCGACTTTCGGTGATGGTCAAGCTGGGCGAGTCCATCGTGCATGACAAAGGTATATCTTAGGACGAACTTGCCCAGACTGACCGCCATCTTTAGAATTTGATTTCTCTTCCTCCCGAAAACATCTCTCATCTGTCACTTACGCAAAATACTACAAGAAACTAATACAAGAAAAATACTACAAGAAACTACAACAAAAAACTACTAAAAAATACATGCATCCATGGATTCAACCATCCTTCTATGCATCCATCTACACATTCGTACATCCATCTTAAAAAAAATTCAAAAAAAAATACTACGAAAAATCCATGCATTAATACATACATTCATACATGCATGCATCCATACAAAAAACCATGCATCCATACATCCATGCATCCATACAAAAA
>NC_057807.1:703479788-703519466 GCF_018294505.1 Triticum aestivum
CGAAGCTCACCGAGGGGACGAGGCAGCTCGGGGAAGGTGGCGCCAATGTGGTGTGGGGTCCCGGGGGGTGGGGGCGTCGACGAGATGGGGGGCACTGGCGGGCTGGGAGGGCGTCAGCCGGATGGAGCGTCATCGGGGTGTGTAGGTCGCCGGCGGGCTGGGAGGCACTGGCCGAAGCGGGGGGTAGGGGCGACGGTGGGGTGGGGACGCCGGTGGGGTGAGGTTGAGGGTGGTGGGCGGGAAGAGAGAAAATATGAGCAAAAAGACACCACAGGGAGAGTTTAAGTGTCCCGCGAACCTTTAGCGAGCGTCTGTCGGTGCTGCTCTCGGTAGCGGTATAAACCCTAGATCTAGGGTTTATACCTTTTCGAAGATCCCCTCACAGTAAAGGATAATACATACCCTAGATCTAGGTTACCCATTTACCGAGAGTCGCGCTCGGAATATTCACCAATGTTGAGAGACGCTCTCAGAAATGACAGTGCCCCTCCGCAAATGGCCTACGCATGTCGCAAAGACATCACGTAGGATTTTCCATGCCGCTACTAGGCATGATTTCATGTTCCTCCTTGCAGATCTGCAATTTACGACGGGGAAACCCTAGCGGTGCAATAAATGTCTCAAATATTGCACGCGGGTCCGGAAAATGCGGGGGTTGGCACGTGTCATGTGATGGCCTCCTTTGAGAGCACGAGAAGTTTCAAGGCCAATGGAGCAACAGGACCAGCACTTCCTTCACAAACCTGACATGTTCCCTCTCGGTGCCAGAGACTAACTCGGAGATGATGCGGCTTACAAGCGTTCTGTTGGGGATATAACGCCCTGGCCATATCGAGTCGGGCCATCCAAGTGGTGACCGATGAGCAAGACTCAAGATGGGCCATGACGTTTAAGATCTCAAGACCTGCAGGGTGGTTGTCGTGGAATTGTCACGGCAGATGTCCTTAGTGCCAGGACTTAGTCGCGAGGCCAACGCATCTATGTGGTAGCTTGAGAGGGGTTGGGCGGAATCGAGAGACGCAACATAAGACAAGGATTTAGACAGCTTCGGGCCCCGGGAAACATCATCCGGTAATAGCCCTACATGCTGTTTGAGGCTAGGTCTCATTATCATCACGAGGGCGTCGCCGTAAACCGGCTCTCCTCTAGTTGTGTCTAGACCTAGAGATTATTGATTGTTGTCTGTAACTTGTCCCTCTTTGGGGAGCCCTGCCCCTCCTTATATATGTTGAAGGGGCGGGTTACATGTGGAGTCCTATTAGGATTAGGACTAGTCTATCTCTAATACAAACCGGATACAAGTCCTGGTCTTAACTCTTTGTAAGGTAAATATTCCTTTCCTCTTAAACCGGCCCACAATAGTTGAACCGGCCTTCTAGGCCTTGGGACTTGTCATCCGTCTGATCCGCCCGCCGGGTTACCAGTGAATCATAACGACCAAGCGGATTGCTTGTAAACCGCC
This sequence comes from Triticum aestivum, assembly GCF_018294505.1. Classification (NCBI taxonomy): domain Eukaryota; kingdom Viridiplantae; phylum Streptophyta; class Magnoliopsida; order Poales; family Poaceae; genus Triticum; species Triticum aestivum. The sequence continues at coordinate 703,481,251 of NC_057807.1, forward strand.
AAGGTCAGGGCGGGTCTTCAGATAAACCGCCAAGTCCGGCCGGATTAACTTCCGGCCGGTTTACACCGCGGGGTATATCCCCGACATTAGCCCCCAGTTTAATTTGGATTTATCCATGTTAAACTGATCCGTAATATAAACACAAGAACAAATTTGGCGGGTTGTGCTCCGGGTTAAGAATTCTTGTAGACCGGCACCTGATCATCCTTAAGTCCTTGTCATTCCCTCCTTCTAGAAAATCCGGATCAATAACCAGTTTCATACTCAAATTGCTGATGTTGGCCTCTCATAGAAAAATATTGTGAAGAATAATCCACTTGAATCGGTTTCCAAAATGCCGGTTTAAGAAATATTGGTCTTGAAATACTCATCTGATATTCATCCGGTTTGAAGATGTAGAACTTGCCGGTTTATCATTGCCAAAATTGCCGGGTTATAAAAACTGATAATTCCGGGTTATGATTGTTGCCAACGCCGGGTTATGATTGTTGCAGACACCGGGTCAATCTGGTTTGCTCAAGACTGAGAATTTTGAAAATATTTCTCCTTATATGCATATTACCTGTAGCCGCCAAGGCTTGAGCAGAACAAAGTTATGGTTTAAGACTTGCTTCAATATCAATACTGCCACTTTTGAAGAAATCCATTTTGTTCATCCCAGTCACTAGTAAAAACTGAACACTCCATATTATGTAGCCCCCAAGTGCCGGGTTGTCATGCTTGCAGCAACCAGGGACTTGAAATTGCCTTATACTCATAAAACTTCAACCAGTGTAGCCCCCAAGGGCCGGGGCATTTATGCAATAATGAGCAGGGACTTTGTAAATATAATCATGTAGATTTGAGCAATGATGTGTAGCCCCCAAGGGCCGGCTCAGTAAGATAATATTGAGCTGGGACTTGATATATACTTCAATGAAAATAACATCATATGATGTGACCCCCATCATGGGCTTGAATCCACGTCCATAAGGTTAAGAGCCTTGTGCTTTACCAACTGAGCAGTGGACCCTTCAATATAATGAATTTAACTTGTGTACCTTAAGTTGTTGACAGGAGCAATTGGTAGCCCCCAAGGGCCGGCTCATTATAATGTGATGAGTCAGGTCTTCAAAAATATGAGCAAAAAATGACTTTGCATTAGCCCCCAAGTGTCATGGTGCATGCTTGCAGCGACATGAGACTTGCATATTTGATGTAATCTCAACTTAAATAATGTAGCCCCCAAGTGCCGGGTTGTAAGCCTGCAGCAACTCGGGACTATTCCTTCAATTGTAGAATAAATTATATCCATTGATAATATGATAGCCATTGCGCTAAAGCGACTTTGAAAACCTTAATCATAATACTGGTTATTGATAACCATAACAAAAATCCAGCCAAGTTTGGCTATTTGAATAACATAACCCAATGACTTATAAGCGCATGATTCCAATGATGCAATCCAAATATATACTGGCAACTTACAGTCCAAAGCCAGGCCGGTTTAATAAACGCCGGCGATTTATAATCATGCTTTATTCAACCTGTTTCTGCATACAACAAGTTTAAAGTGTCCTGGCGGTTTACCGCCGGACGGGTCATAATGCCCAACATATAACCCAGGTTTATAACCAAGGCTGCACTTAAGAATAATCAATGAAATATATCATACCTGTGACATTGAATCACATCATTGGTTTACCAACTTTTTGTAGTAAGGGTGATAACCCCAATCTTGAGTAATGATAACTCCTTTCATACTATGTCGGTTTATGATAAAACCGTACCGGGTTGTGATAAACACCGGTTTAACCATATATAATACTGGCGACTCGTAGTCAAACCAGACCGGGCGGATAGTCTCCGGATTATGATTTGATCATGTACTGACAATTTGTAACTGAAAGTCAAGCCGGGTTAATGAACACCGGTTTACTCCATAATAAGATGGCAACATAAAATCAAACCGGGCAGATAGTCTCCGGATTAGGATTTGAACGTGTTCCACCAATTTGTAATTGATAGTTTGAAACGGATTAACAATGTCGGTTTAAAAACGCAACAAAAATCAAATAACAGTTATGAAAAAATATGGAAGCAAAGGCAATGATAAGACCGTTCGCAAAGGGGCTTTACTGAGCCGATCAGATGGTGTTATCATGGTCGGACACGACCAAGCTTCCAATAAGGTGTAGCTATGGTTCAAGTCAGCCAGGTCCCCAACTGAAACCGTGGCATTATGCCGATCAAGTGGCGTGGCAATGGTTCGGGTTCGACCAAGCCCCCAAGTGACTCTATGGCCTTAGGCCGATCAAGAGGCGTGACTATGGTTCAGACGTGACCACAAGTCCCCAAGTGATGCATTGGCATTACGCCGATCAAGAGGGGTGACGATGGTTCAGGTTCGACCAAAGCCCCCAAGTGATTCTGTGGCCTTAGGCCGACCAAGAGGCGTGACTGGTTCAGACTTGACCATGTCCCCAAATGATCTGGTGGCTTTCGCCTATCAAAAGGTGTTTCATTGGTTCGGACACGACCAAGCCCCCAAGTGATATGATATAATGCTTTTGAAAAGCTAACTCGAGGGGTAAACCGGAGGCCGCTTTAAGACAGAACCTCCGTGTAACCACGCATGATGTAAAAAGAACAGAGAACCCGCTTTATGAAGCAGAAGCCCCCATGTGATCAATAATATGTCAGGCCAATAAGGCAGGATACCCATGTTTGAACCGCGCACCATGGCAGCAGGTCCTCTTCTCCAATTTTTAACTTTTTGCAAGAGATAAATTCTTCTTGAACCGGGATCTTGAACCGGATATTGAGAGCTTCAAAGCTTTGTGGGAGACACCTTCCCCTTGAGCCGGATATTAAACCGGAATCCTCATTTTCAGCCAAAAATTTTCTGACGGCCTTTAAACTCGAACTTACGATAAGTTAATTCCTTTTTGAACCGGACATTTTTAAACCGGATTGAATCCTGATATGCTGAGCCAGAAATTATCCACCACGGAGTTGATGATCGCCACGGTGAAGCTGAAATCAATCACGGCCGAGTCGGCCGCGGGAGCAGACAGATGAGTCGGCCATGGCGTTGTAAGCCGGTGCGGACGGGCAAGTTGTCCTCCTTGTTGTAAGCCGGCGTGGTCGCGAGAGACGGCCGCGGCGTTGTTAAGCCGGTGCGGGAATCCGTTAAGTAACGACGACCTGTGCCAAAAGATGTTGGCGTGCCTTCATCTCCGCGGCATAATATCACTTTTGGTCATAAATAATTGCCCTGTATAAACAATATTGCAAACCAAGGCAAAGATAAACTGTTCTTTGACAAAACAACATGTGCTAGTAAAACAAACGTGGATATTACCTGATTTGTTCGGACGACGGATGATCCGTTTATCGCGACAGAGGTGGCTCAGGAATACCAGCGACTCAATACAATCCCGGCGGTTCACGTGGACCGGCGACTCCCAGCGGCTCAATATGCGGCATTTGAACTGAAGTCAATCATGGCTGAATCGGCCGCGGGAGCAAATAGATGAGCTGGCCGCGGCGTTGTAAACCGATATGAACAGAAGAGCCGGTCGCAGTTTGTCGATGTAGACCGATCCGCGGGAGTGGCGTTTTACACACGTCCGTCGAACAGTGAGCAGGCGCGAATCTGATGAATCAACGTAAACTAGACCACACGGGCGGCGACTTGCACATGTCAAATGTCTGATGTTTCCCTAGCACCATAGCTCCTTTTTTTTATACGATAAGAAATCTGCTGCATCACACGTGCGTTCAACACTTGCAAACCAACATGACAGCCAAGTTGACTGACCAACAGTAACCATGGTCCACAACCACAGTACAACTCGCCAGTGCTCAGCAGTAATGTTCTGTATTCAAAGTTTGCATGGCGCAATCGTAAAAGACCCGGCTTACGGGTACTTGCCAGTGGCGTCAGGTTGCATCTTCTGAATCTGTGTTTTCCCGTAATCCAAGGGCAGATTGTAAGCAGCCGCAAAGAATCGAGAATGAGGCTTAGCCTGACATTTAATTTATTGAAGATCCAAACTATTGTAGAACTCATTCACCACTTCTTTTCCTGTATCTCACACTTGTTGCTCCAGCAAAAATCAATTCACAAGCCAGCAGTTCACAACAAAAACCGGTCATGGCGAGGTGAGGGCAGCGACTCGCGGCGGCTCACGCCAGTGGCGACTCAAGGTAGGAACGGCTGACTTGGCGCGGCAGCGACGCATGGTAGAAGAGGAGCAAGGGCGCAGGTACGGGCGGTAAGCCGGCGCGCATGGACCGCAGTAGCTAACAACAGTGGTCAACCGGCGCGCGGGGCGGAGGCAGCTGCTCAGGTGCACCGCGGCGGCCGACTCGAAGGGTTGCAGCCGCAAGCGGGCATTGGACGGTTGGCGATATGGGCGGCTCGCCCGTTGCGGCAACCAGGCGCGGGGCAAAACTTGGTCCTGGGCAGCGGCGACAGGGAACCGGCCGCGGCAGGGCGCAGGCAGGGCCACCGCTGGCGGAGAGCCAGGCGAGGCCACGAGCCTTTAGCGGAGGCGACGGTACAGGCGGTTCACGGCGGCGGCGGCTCGGCCCTGCTACATCTGAGGCAGGCGGAGACGGAGGTCTCGAAGGCAGGCGGCGGCGGCTGGCCGAGGCCGGTTCGCAGCGGAGCAGGCGTAAGAAGGAGACGTGCGGGCGACTCTGGATAGGGCCGAAACCGTGCCCATGTCCACGTCCTTTTTCCGGGTCGTTTTTTTTTTCTGTACAATCCTCAATACTCACGGACAACCGATCTGATCATCCATAGCTTTACGTGAGATGTAATAGTAGTACTATTTCGATCAACAAAGTAGCAGATCACCTCCCGTTTCCTTCAGGTGACGAATAGTAGCAGCAGCGACCTGTCAAATCTCCTCACAACTTGCTGCAATACCTGATCATCTCGGAACTTGAGCAGGCAGTCAGCCTCGCTTTGTTTTCCAATGATGGCTGAAGAGAAATCGACCCGGATTCGACGGATCATCCGGTTGTAGCGGCGCGCATCACGCCACCCTAATCTTGTATATGCCAACTCCAAAGTTAACCATAATTTCGATCACAAATTCATAAATACGCCGGCTCTGTCCAGGGTTGTCTCATGCCGGGTTATCATACGCGACTGTATGGCGCATACTCCTCTTCCTCTGACTAATCGCGAGCTTCTCGATCCCTGTAAAAGAGCCCTTCAAGAACTCAACACCACCGTGCTCCGGCCCCACGGTGGGCGCCAACTGTCGTGGAATTGTCACGGCAGATGTCCTTAGTGCCAGGACTTAGTCGCGAGGCCAACGCATCTATGTGGTAGCTTGAGAGGGGTTGGGCGGAATCGAGAGACGCAACATAAGACAAGGATTTAGACAGCTTCGGGCCCCGGAAAACATCATCCGGTAATAGCCCTACATGCTGTTTGAGGCTAGGTCTCATTATCATCACGAGGGCGTCGCCGTAAACCGGCTCTCCTCTAGTTGTGTCTAGACCTAGAGATTATTGATTGTTGTCTGTAACTTGTCCCTCTTTGGGGAGCCCTGCCCCTCCTTATATATGTTGAAGGGGCGGGTTACATGTGGAGTCCTATTAGGATTAGGACTAGTCTATCTCTAATACAAACCGGATACAAGTCCTGGTCTTAACTCTTTGTAAGGTAAATATTCCTTTCCTCATAAACCGGCCCACAATAGTTGAACCGGCCTTCTAGGCCTTGGGCCTTGTCATCCGTCTGATCCGCCGGCCGGGTTACCAGTGAATCATAACGACCAAGCGGATTGCTTGTAAACCGTCAAGGTCAGGGCGGGTCTTCAGATAAACCGCCAAGTCCGGCCGGATTAACTACCGGCCGGTTTACACCGCGGGGTATATCCCCGACAGTGGTTCATAGAGTGGGCCGACTCGGGGCCCGGTACTTGAGGACGGCGGCTCATGGCCCAGAAGTATAAGTCGCCGCCTGAAGTTTCCTTACTTGGGGAACAAGATAAGTGGGAAACATACTAGATCACGGATCATAGTATGACCCGGACTCTATTGTAAGCCCAGGGCCTTCACCTATATATAAAGGGGAGCCCTTGAGGCGGAAAGACTAAGTTACAAGCTCTCATGTACTAGGTTAGCCAACTTGCACCCTTGTAATCGAGATCATCATCATCGACACCAATCAAGAAGGAAGTAGGCTATAACCTTCGTCGAGAGGGGCCGAACCTTGGTAAACCCTTGTCTTTCGATTCCGATCAACCCCGTTTAAGCTACTACCTCATGGCGATGGCCTCACGACTAAGTCCTTTCACGAGGACATCTGCCGTTACAAAATCACCACACGTCATGAGTGGAGGATTATTTGAAATGTGCCCAGAATTTTACCACATCCTGCATGGGCCGTGTCATGACACCGTGCCAAATCCCAAGCAATTCCACCATCGTACGATTTCCTGAGGATTTTAACGGCTGCATCAGGCATGCCACCGAGGTAATTTTGCACCCCGGTTGCAGAGCATGCACCTCCCTCATGAGCACGTGGCTTACGCATGTCGCAAAGACATCATGTAGGATTTTCCATGCCGCTTCTGGGTATGATTTCATGTGCCGCCTTGCAGACCTGCAACTTCCGGTGGTGAAACCCTAGCGGTGCAATAAATGTCTCAAATATGGCACATGGGTCCAGAAAATGCGGGGGCCTGACACTTGTCATGTGATGGCCTCCTTTGAGAGCACGAGAAGATTCGAGGCCGGCGTATCAACATGACCAGCACTTCCTTCACAAACCGGACACGTTCCTGATACGTCTCCGTCGTATCTATAATTTTTGATTGTTCCATGCCAATATTCTTCAACTTTTATATACTTTTGGCAACTTTTTATACTATTTTTTGGGACTAACATATTGATCCAGTGCCCAGTGCCAGTTCCTGTCTGTTGCATGTTTTATGTTTCGCAGAAACCCCATATCAAACAGAATCCAAACGGGATAAAAACGGACGGAGAATTATTTTGGAATATTTGGGATTTTCCGGAGGAAGAATCAACGCGAAACAGTGTCCGAGGTGGCCACGAGGCAGGGGGCACGCCCACCCCCCGTAGGCGCGCCTGGCACTCTCGTGGGCCACCTGTAAGGCGGTTGACGCTCTTCTTTTCCGCAAGAAAGCTAATTTTATGAGAAAAATCTGGGCGAAAGATTCACCTCAATCGGGGTTACGGATCTCCGGATATAAAAGAAACAATGAAGGGGAAGGATCTGAGAACGCAAAAACAGAGAGATAGATCCAATCTCGGAGAGGCTCTCACCCCTCCCACGCCATGGGAGACAAGGACCAGAGGGGAAATCCTTCTCCCATCTAGGGAGGAGGTCAAGGAAGAAGAAGAAGAATGGGGAGCTCTCTCCCCCTTGTTTCCGGTGGCGCCGAAACGCCGCCGGGGGCCAACATCATCACCGCGATCTTCACCAACACCTCCGCCATCTTCACCAACACCTCCATCACCTTCCCCCATCTATATTCAGCGGTCCACTCTCCCGCAACCCGCTGTACCCTCTACTTGAACATGGTGCTTTATGCTTCATATTATTATCCAATGATGTGTTGCCATCCTATGATGTCTGAGTAGATTTTCGTTGTCCTTTTGGTGGTTGATGAATTGCTAAGATTGATTTAATTTGCTTGTGGTTATGTTGCTTTCCTATTGTGCCCTCCGTGTCGCGCAAGCGTGAGGGATTCCCTCTGTAGGGTGTTGCAATACGTTCAAGATTCTTTTATGGTGGGTTGCTTGAGTGACAGAAGCATAAATCCCAGTAAGGGGATTGTTGCATACGGGATAAAGGGGGCTTGATGCTTTAATGCTATGGTTGGGTTTTAGCTTAATGAATCTTTAGTAGTTGCGGACACTTGCTAGAGTTTCAATCATAAGTGCATATGATCCAAGAAGAGAAAGTATGTTATCTTATGCCTCTCCCACATAAAACTTGCTATCGGTCTAGTAACGTAGTCAATTGCTTAGGGACAATTTCACAACTCCTACCACCACTTTTCCACACTCGCTATATTTACTTTATTGTTTCTTTATCTAAACAGCCCCTAGTTTATATTTACATGCTCTTTATTATCTTGCAAACCTATCCTATCACACCTACAAAGTACTTCCAGTTTCATACTTGTTCTAGGTAAAGCGAACGTCAAGCGTGCGTAGAGTCGTATCAGTGGCCGATAGGACTTGAGAGAGTATTTGTTCTACCTTTAGCTCCTCGTTGGGTTCGGCACTCTTACTTATCGAAAGAGGCTACAACTATCCCGTATACTTGCGGGTCATCAAGACCTTTTTCTGGCGCCGTTGCCGGGGAGTCATAGCGTGGGGTGAATATTCTCGTGTGTGCTTGTATGCTTTATCACTAAGTAATTTTTATTTGCTGTTCTAAGTTGTTCTCTATCTTTAGTTATGGATATGGAACGCAAAATACCAAAAAAATTAGGTGTACTTGCAACTCATAGAGATGGGGTAACTCCTAAAACCCCCGATGCTCATTATGTTCAAGATATTATGTACTACTTTGATAATCCTGAGAAAACCCCATCCAACTTTATATTGGGAGACACGTTGGATCAACGTGAATACTTTAGGCATTATCGCTCGACACAAAAAGGGAAACTATTATGGGATCAATTGTTATGTTGTGTTGGTATGCCCGGGATCTATGCTTGAGATATGATATTACTTGTCACTCTAGGATGATGGTTCCACACCTTCCCTTTCCATGGAAATTTAATGATAATGAAACCTTAGCTTCTTATGCTAATGGTATATATGATTACTATGATGTGGAACAAATAGAAGAATGTGTTGCTTTTAAGGCTGCTTATGAAATTGAATCTTTGTTTGAAAAGTATGAAGCTTTAGATGATGATGTTTATAGGCCTGAAAATCTTGCTATACTTAGATATTGCTATGAAAATTATGAATACAATTACTATATTAATGCATTTATTGAGAAAGTCTCCGCTGTCCAAGAAGAGACTAATATTTTGCAGGAAGCTATGGAAGAAGAAATTGATGAAACTGTGAGCTCATTGGATGAAAAAGATGATGAGGAGAGCGAAGAACAAAAGGAGGAAGAGCGGATTGATCACCCGTGCCCACCTTCTAATGAGAGTAACTCTTCAACTCATGCATTGTTTAATTTCCCCTTCGTGCTTATCGAAGGATGATTGCTATGGTGATTACTATGGTCCTATTGATTCTCTTGAAATATCCCTTTTTGATGATGCTTGCTATGCTTGTGGCCAAGATGCCAATATGAATTATGCTTATGGAGATGAACTTGCTATAGTTCCTTATGTTAAACATGAAATTGTTGCTATTTCGCCCACGCATGATAGTCCTATTATCTTTTTGAATTCTCCAAACTACACTATATCGGAGAAGTTTGTGCTTATTAAGGATTATATTGATGGGTTGCCTTTTACCATTGCACATGATGATTTTGATAGATATAATATGCATGTGCTTGCTGCTCCTACTTGCAATTATTATGAGAGAGGAACTACATCTCCGCCTCTTTATGTTTCCAACATGATAGAATTGCAAGAAAATGTTTATACTATGCATTGGCCTTTACTTTGTGTGCATGAATTGTTCTTTTATGACATGCCGATGCATAGGAAGAGAGTTAGACTCCGAAATTGCACGATATATGTTACTTCGTGCTCACTACTAAATCACAGATCATTGTTAATTAAAATTGGCTTTGATATACCTTGGGATCCGGGTAGATCCATTACTTGAGCACTATATGCCTAGCTTAATGGCTTGAAAGAAAGCGCTGCCATGGAGACAACCCGTAAGTTTTAGAGAGTCATTTATTTCTGTTGAGTGCTTTTATATAGTTTAAAAACAAAAAAATAATAAGGGGAACACAAAAACTTTTTAAAAAGGAAAGTGAAAGTGAGAGAGATAAGCATTGTTGAAGTGGGAGAGCTCGTTGAAATTTGTTCATGCTCACGGAAACTTTGTGAATCTTGATTACAGAAACTTTTCATCAAAAATAATTATCCCCTTGTACAATTCAATTGTATTAAAAAAATAATGTGGCAAGGTTTTCCTTTAGGATGTTTACAATGCTTGTTGGTTTGTACGGTGCAGGACAGAAACTTTGGCTGTAGTGCGCGATTTTACATTTTTAACTGGAATGTCAAATGGTTCTGATTCCTTTTAAACTGTCTTGCTGTACAACTTTTTTATTTTTCCTAATTTTGGTAGAATTCTTTGGGTAACAGAAGTATGGTGAATGTTCAGATTGCTACAGACTGTTCTGTTTCTGACAGATTCTGTTTTTGATGCATAGTTTACTTGGTTTGATGAATCTATCAATTTATATTAGTGGCTTAAGCCATGGAAAAGTTATATTACAGTAGACAGAATGCAAAAACAAAATATGAATTGGTTTGCAACAGTACTTAGAGTGGTGATTTGCTTTATTATACTAACGGATCTTACCGAGTTTTCTGTTGAAGTTTTGTGTGGATGAAGTGTCTAAACGAGGAGGTCTCGAGATGAGGAAAAGGAAGAGAGGCAAGATCTCAAGCTTGGGGATGCCCGAGGCACCCCAAGTAAATATTCAAGGAGACTCAAGCGTCTAAGCATGGGGATGCCCTGGAAGGCATCCCCTCTTTCTTCAACAATTATCGGTATTTTTGCGTATTCGTTTCGTTCGTGCGATATGTGCAAGTCTTGGAGCGTCTTTTGCATTTAGTTTTCACTTTTCTTTTATGCACCATGCTGGTATGAGATAGTCCTTGGTTGATTTATAGAATGCTCATTGCACTTCTCTTATATCTTTTGAGTATGGCTTTATAGAATGCTTCATGTGCTTCACTTATATCATTTGAAGTTTGGATTGCCTGTTTCTCTTCACATAGAAAACCGCCATTTATAGAATGCTCTTTTGCTTCACTTATATTTGTTAGAGTGGGGGCATATATTTTGTAGAAAGAATTAAACTCTCTTGCTTCACTTATATCTATTTAGAGAGATGACAGGAATTGGTCATTCACATGGTTAGTCATAAAATCCTACATAAACTTGTAGATCACTGAATATGATATGTTTGATTCCTTGGAATAGTTTTGCGATATAAAGGTGGTGATATTACAGTCGTGCTAGTTGAGTAATTGTGAAATTGAGAAATACTTGTGTTGAGGTTTGCAAGTCCCGCAGCATGCACGTATGGTGAACCATTATGTAACGAAGTTGGAGCATGAAGTGTTTTTTGATTGTCTTCCTTATGAGTGGCAGTCGGGGACGAGGGATGGTATTTTCCTACCAATCTATCCCACCAGGGGCATGCGTAGTAGTACTTTGCTTCGAGGGCTAAGTAGACTTTTGCAATAAGTATATGAGTTCTTTATGACTAATGTGAATCCATGGATATACGCACACTCACCCTTCCACTTTGCTAGCCTCTATTGTGCCGCGCAACTTTCACCGGTATCATGAACCCATTATTTACCTTCCTCAAAACAACCACCATACCTACCTATTATGGCATTTCCATAGCCATTCCGAGATATATTGCCATGCAACTTTCCACCGTTCTGTTATTATGACACGTTCCATCATCGTCATATTGCTTTGCCTGATAGTAAGATAGCTAGCATGATGTTTTCATGGCTTGTCCGTTTTTTGATGTCATTGCTATGCTAGATCATTGCACATCCCGGTACACCGCCGGAAGCATTCATATAGAGTCATATCTTTGTTTGAGATATCGAGTTGTAATAATGAGTTGTAAGTAAATAAAAGTGTGATGATCATCATTATTAGAGCATTGCCCCAGTGAGGAACGGATGAAGGAGACTCCGGACTTTATGAAAAATAAAAGAGGCCAAAGAAGCCCAAATAAAAAAGACAGGCCAAAGAAGCCCACAAAAAAAAAGAAAAAAAAGAAAAAAATGAGAGAAAAAGAGAGAAGGGGCAATGTTACTATCCTTTTACCATACTTGTGCTTCAGAGTAGCACCATGTTCTTCATATAGAGAGCCTCTTGAGTTATCACTTTCATATACCAGTGGGAATTTTCATTATAGAACTTGGCTTGTATATTCCGATGATGGGCTTCCTCAAACGCCCGAGGTCTTCATGAGCAAGCAAGTTGGATGCACACCCACTTAGTTTCCAGTTTGAGCTTTCATACACTTATAGCTCTTAGTGCATCCGTTGCATGGCAATCCCTACTCCTCGCATTGACATCAATTAATGGGCATCTCCATAGCCCGTTGATTAGCCGCGTCGATGTGAGACTTGCTCCCTTTTTTTCTTCTCCACATAAACCTCCACCATCGTATTCTATACCACCATAGTGCTATGTCCATGGCTTGCGCTCATGTATTGCGTAAGAGTTGAAAAAGCTGAAGCGCGTTAAAAAGTATGAACCAATTGCTTGGCTCGTCATCGGGGTTGTGCATGATTTGAATGCTTTGTGTGATGAAGATGGAGCATAGCCAGACTATATAATTTTGTAGGGATGAGCTTACATTGGCTATGTTATTTCGATAAGACATAATTGCTTGGTTGGTATGCTTGAAGTATTATTGTTTTTATGTCAAATGATAGACTGTTGCTTTGAATCACTTGTGCCTTAATATTCATGCCATGATTAGACATATGATCAAGATTATGCTAGGTAGCATTCCACATCAAAAATTATCTTTTTTTATCATTTACCTACTCGAGGACGAGCAGGAATTAAGCTTGGGGATGCTGATATGTCTCTGTCGTATCTCTAATTTTTTATTGTTCCATGCCAATATTCTTCAACTTTCATATACTTTTGGCAACTTTTTATACTATATTTTGGGACTAACATATTGATCCAGTGCCCAGTGTCAGTTCCTGTCTGTTGCATGTTTTATGTTTCGCAGAAACTCCATATCAAACGGAATCCAAACGGGATAAAAACGGACGGAGAATTATTTTGGAATATTTGGGATTTTCCGGAGGAAGAATCAACGCGAAACAGTGTCCGAGGTGGCCATGAGACAGGGGGGCGCGCCCACCCCCCTTGGGCGCGCCTGGCACTCTCGTGGGCCACCCGTAAGGCAGTTGACGCTCTTTTTTTGCCGCAAGAAAGCTAATTTTCTGAGAAAAATCTGGGCGAAAGATTCACCCTAATCGGAGTTACGGATCTCCGGATATAAAAGAAACGGTGAAGGGGAAGGATCTGAGAACGCAGAAACAGAGAGATAGATCCAATCTCGGAGGGGCTCTCGCCCCTCCCACGCCATGGGAGCCAAGGACCAGAGGGGAAACCCTTCTCCCATCTAGGGAGGAGGTCAAGGAAGAAGAAGAAGAAGGGGGGGCTCTCTCCCCCTTGCTTCCGGTGGCGCCGGAACGCCGCCAGGGGCCATCATCATCACCGCGATCTTCACCAACACCTCCGCCATCTTCACCAACATCTCCATCACCTTCCCCCATCTATATTCAGCGGTCCACTCTCCCGCAATCCGCTGTACCCTCTACTTGAACATGGTGCTTTAGGCTTCATATTATTATCCAATGATGTGTTGCCATCCAATGATGTCTGAGTAGATTTTCGTTGTCCTATTGGTGGTTAATGAATTGCTATGATTGATTTAATTTGCTTGTGGTTATGTTGCTGTCCTATTGTGCCCTCCGAGTCGCGCAACTGTGAGGTATTCCCGCTGTAGGGTGTTGCAATACGTGCATGATTCTTTTATGGTGGGTTGCTTGAGTGACAAAAGCATAAACCCGAGTAAGGGGATTGTTGCGTACGGGATAAAGGGGACTTGATGCTTTAATGCTATGGTTGGGTTTTACCTTAATGAATCTTTAGTAGTTGCGGATGCTTGCTAGAGTTCAAATCATAAGTGCATATGATCCAAGAAGAGAAAGTATGTCAGCTTATGCCTCTCCCACATAAAACTTGCTATCGGTCTAGTAACGTAGTCAATTGCTTAGGGACAATTTCACAACTCCTACCACCACTTTTCCACACTCGCTATATTTACTTTATTGTTTCTTTATCTAACAGCCCCTACTTTACGTGCTCTTTATTATCTTGCAAACCTATCCTATCACACCTACAAATTACTTCTAGTTTCATACTTGTTCTAGGTAAAGCGAACGTCAAGCGTGCGTAGAGTCGTATGAGTGGTCGATAGGACTTGAGAGAGTATTTGTTCTACCTTTAGCTCCTCGTTGGGTTCGACACTCTTACTTATCGAAAGAGGCTACAACTATCCCATATACTTGCGGGTCATCAGTTCCCTCTCGGTACCCAGAGTCTAGCTCAGAGATGGTGCGGTTTACACGCTGCCAGAGTGGAGGCTTATTCAAAACACGCCCAAAATTTTACCACACCCTACACGGGTCATGCCATGACATCGTGCCAGATCCTAAGCAATTCCACCATAGTACGATTTTCTGAGGATTTTAACGGTTGCATCAGACATGCCATGGAGGTAATTTGGCACCCCGGTTGCACGGCATGCCCCTCCATCATTAGCACGTGGCCTACGCATGTCTCAAAGAGATCATGTAGGATTTTCCATGCCGCTTCTGGGCATGATTTCATGTGCCGCCTTGCAGATCTGCAATTTTTGACGGTAAAACCCTAGCGGTGCAATAAATGTCTGAAATATTGCATGCGGGTCAAAGAAATGCAGGGACCTGGCACGGGTCATGTGATGGCCTCCTTTGAGAGCACGAGATGTTTCGAGGCCAATGAAGCAACAGGACCAACACTTCCCTCATAAATCGGACACGTTCCCTCTCAGTACCCAGAGACTAGCTCGGAGATGGTGTGGTTTACAAGCGGCCTGATTGGAGGAGGCTTATTCGAAACACGCCCAAACTTTTACAACACCCTGCATTGGTCGTGTCCTGACATCGTACCAGATCCCGTGCAATTCCTTCACAATCTGGACACATGTTCTCTCTCGATAGCTCTCATACACACGAAAAAGTCAAACAAACAATTAACCGAATGGTCGTGGTTAAGCGAGGTGGGACTAAACTCAGCTCCCACTAATATATAGATCGATGAAAAAGAGGATAATAAAAATTCCAGTAAATATTGCTTTGCTGAGAGCCATCCAGCGGGCGCTCGGTAGAGCAGGGCGACCGTCAGAGCAATGTCAACCATCGCCGGTCATGCCACGTGGCAACCATTTGTCGAGTGCGCCGACTGGCTGTCAGTATATGTGGGGATTTGCCGAGTATCGGCCTTTTGCCGAGTGTGCTTTACCGCTTCTTATCGGCATACGTGGGGGTTTGACGTGCTGTCACTTTTGCCGAGAGAGTTGCGCTCGGCATACACATGTTTGCCGAGTGCCCGTGGTTTGGCTCTCGGCGAAGGCCCATACATCCGGCATACACGAAAACTCCAGTAGTGCTTACAAGGTGAGTGTGAGAGAAGCTTATAACAGATGTGCTTATTTCCTACGTATCCTATCTATAAGCCGGTTTAATTAGTTCCAAGTGTCAAAGGGTTAGTGATTTGTTAGGGCTCGTGTACGTGTGTGTATATATATACACCACTCAAGGAATACAAATCGTGAGAATTCTCCATAGCTCAACACTTTGTCCACCTACATACAATTTTACTTCGATTGACACTGTTTGTGCACTCGACAATTTTGAGCCGAGGCTCTCAACACTGCGACATATCTTCTCAACCGATGCCCATGCAAACCACAACAACACCAAACTCGACATGAAATCTTGTTCGGTTCTCCTCCTACATACGGTCATCTTAAATTTTTTGCCTTCCTTTTCTATCCTACCAATTCATGCACCATCACACACAAGCTCGCTCCTTGCTCAAAAGCTACTGTATTCGTGGACTACCTCGTTGATTACCATGGAAATCGATGTTTTGACCCCTTAACACTTTGAGTGCCTATCTCATACCACCTCTATTTCTATGATGCTTGTTTTCCTTTCAGGGACCCCGGCTCTCCATCTTAGGCCGATCGCGTCACCGAGCTACCAACAGAGGTCGTAACGGTTCAAGTGTGGACCCCGCGCTACCGCGCCCCGGCGCCACCTACATCAGCCTCCCAGCCTGACCACCGTCCTCCCCTGCCCCGGCATTGGTTCCTTCCTTCGGGTCCCCAACTGCCTCTTTTGCGACGCCCCAATCTCATGCCATGGTAGAAAATTCGGCAGCCCCCGACAGCCTATACAGCTGCTATGGCAGCCGAAAATTCAGTCGATTTGACTACCATGATATTAGATTCTCCAAAGTTCACCTGCCATGGCAGCCGATTCATCCTGCCAGGGCAGCTGTTTCCTAGTACAAACACGCCTCCACTCCAGACAGTCATAGTGTGTTGCCGGTAAGCTTCCACTTCGACCAACTGGTTTTTCGACCTCTGAGCATGCTCCTGGTGCACCATGGCCTCACCATGCTTGATTAACGTTGAACATCGCATGCCATGCTGACTCGATCTCCATGGGTCATCTTCCGGATCATTATGCACTACTTGGACGCCCACGACGCCCACCTCGGTGATGCCGCCACCCCATCGCCATTGCCCATGTCTATTCGTGCTGCGCTCCATGATCCTGTTTGGTTTGCAGCCATGGAACATGCGTTTAATGCCCTAACGGAAAACGGTATATGGTCACTTCAATAGTAAAAAACAGGGCTTTGGTTCAGGCCGGGCTAGCCCATAGTCCCGGTTCAGCCCAGAACCGGGACCCATGGGGGCATTGGTCCCGGTTCGTGAGGCTAGGGGGCCTGCCGGGCCTCGTGGGGGCATTGGTCCCGATTCGTCTGGCCCCTTTTGTCCCGGTTGGTGGGACAAACCGGGACCAATGGGCCTCACTCCTGGCCCACCACCATTGGTCCCGGTTGGTGGCTTGAACCGGGACCAAAGGGTATCCTTTAGTCCCAGTTCCAGCTACGAACCGGGACCAATGTGATGCCTATATATAACCCCTCGCTGGCGAGCAGAGCACTCCACACTACTCAGTTTTTTCTGGTCGGCGAGGGGAGGGCTTTGTGGTGCTCTAGCTCACCTCCTATGCACATGAGGTGTTCGATGGAATGCCCGGGCCACACTACTTAAGCTCGACCTCCAACCTCCATTTTCCTCAATATTTGTCTAGGTTTAGCGGTCCATCATGTCTCGTCCCCGCCTTCACCGCCGTCGATCGCCCGCGCCGATCTCGTCGCCATCACCACCGTGGTGAGCCTCTTGTTCTTATCTTCTTTCTGAAAGGAAAAAAATTCTTACTTGTATGTCTAGATAGATATTTGTATAATTTTCTTATTTTTTTATTGCTTCTTATTATATAGTGCGATTGTTTTGGTATCTGCCCCCGTCGGCCCTTGTCCTGTCTATGATTCAGATGTGTTATATATTATCTTTTATAACTATTTGGTTCATTTATTGCTTATGAAAATTAGGCCGACCAACGTGAAATAGATTTTATTTATCTAGGAGGTATGTGAACCGGAAATTCCAACCGACCCTATTGTCGAGAGGTTAAATTTAGTTGAAGAAGAAAACAATTACTTGAAGGAAAAAAAATGAGGAGGACAAGATGATATTGGAGTTGCATGTTGCGGATGTCATCGATGATCACAAGATCAAGATGGATGCAATGCGCTTGAAGATTAGAAAATATGCCATTCATACCGAGGCTTGGTATCATTATGCCGTTGGATCAATTGTTACCTTGGTTGCGATTATGATCGCATTTGTTTTCGTATTGAAATGTTTTACACAGTTTCAATGTATGGTTTAATAAGATGCTCTGGAGAGATAAATGTTGTTCAATGAGAACTATGTATGTACTTTGGCTTTAATGTGATGATGAAATTCTATTAACTTGGTCACTTAATTATCTATTCATGATGTTCTGTAATGGTTTTTGACACACTTACCTATAGATAATGCACGCAGATGAACCGGCAATGGATGTACGGTGACAGACACACCTCCGAGTACATTAAGGGCGTGCATAATTTTCTCGAAGTGGCTGATGCAAACAAGCAGAATGCTTTTATGTGTTGTCCATGCCCTATATGTGGGAATACGAAGTCTTACTCTGACTCGAAAACCCTTCACACCCACCTGCTTTATAAGGGTTTCATGCCACACTATAATGTTTGGACCAAGCACGAAGAAATAGGGGTTATGATGGAAGACAACGAAGAAGAAGAGGACGATGAAAACTATGTGCCCCCTGAATACGGTGATGCTGCAACAGGGGAAGCTGTTGCAGATCAAGAGGAACCAGACGATGTGCCCGATAATGATCTCTGCCGGGTCATTGTTGATGCAAGGAGACAGTGCAAAAGTGAAAAGGAGAATCTGAAGTTCGATCGCTTGTTAGAGGATAACAAAAAAGGTTTGTACCCCAATTGCGAAGATCGCAACACAAAGCTCGGTACCGTACTGGAATTGCTGTAGTGGAAGGCAGAGAATGGTGTGCCTGACAAAGGATTTGAGAAGCTACTGAAAATATTGAAGAAGAAGCTTCCAAAGGATAACGAATTGCCCGACAATACGTATGTAGCAAAGAAGGTTGTATGCCCTCTAGTTTTCATCGTCTTGCTTAGAAGACTCCGTGTCTATGGCGGAAGGAGCACATCAAGCTTCTGAACTTCACGCCTCCTACGAGTTAGCTGGGCACTCCACCTCCTCCACCTCCTCCTCCTCCGGCGAGTGATCAGGGCACTCCGCCTCCTGCTCCGGCGCGTGAGGGCGGCAGTACTCCGCCTCCTTCTCCGCCTGCTCTGGCGCCTCCGAGCAGCCCGCCTCCTCCTTCGCCGCCTCTAAGCAATGGCGGCGGTGGAACACAGACGCCACCGATCCGGCTGCTCCGGCGCGTGGTAGCAGTCCGCCACCTTCTTCTCCGCCTCGTAAGCAACAAAAGAAGACAGGAGTAGCCGCTCCGGCTGCTCCGGCGTCTAGCAGTACAGCCAGAGGTGAAAGGCAATACAGATTCGGTCTATCGTCTCTCAAGCCTCTAGAGAAGTTACCATACGAGAGGAGCGAGGAGGAAAACCAGAAGATCTGTGAAGGCCAAGTGAGGGACTTCTTTGAATCGGTAAAAGCTCAGAAACATCCACCTCCGGAGGAGAAGATAGATCCGGTGAAAGTGAAGCGCACCTTGGATGCCCTGCAGCGACCATCACCGCCTCCACCACAATCCAACTATGATCGCGTTATTGAAAATACATATAAGAAAGCGGAGCAGTCGGGAAGTACTTGCACTAATCAAAGGTTAGCAGAACGAAGAAGTGGGGAAAAATTCCCGAGCTCGGCGAACAGGCGAAGCAATCATGCCCCCCCGCTCAATGTGTCTAGCGATATCGTTGCTAATCTTCCGGGGATGCAGCCCGGTACCAATCCTAGAGATTACATGTCCGACGATGCACTTTTTGATACAATGGAGGTGGACACATTCAAAATCCGGCACGGGAAGCCTCTCGTCAAACCTGGTACTCCTCTAACAACGATGATGCGAAGATTCCATGATTAGTACATAGACATCTGCAGCAAGTCTGGGACAAATACTTTGACGCTGAGAGTTAAAGAGGAGCACGACCTTGTTGGAATTGATCTGTTGTCTGTTCCCTATGAGGAGTTCTTCCAGTTTTTTAATCAAAAGACCCTAGATAAAACAATCATCAGTTGCTACTATCTGTAAGTACAACTTCTGTGTAATTAATTAAGTCTCTATATATAGCTCAGCTCTTTCATTGCATGTATATATAATTATTCTCACTAGATTATGCAGATTGAGGATCGCCGAATTGAAGAAAAGACAAATAGGTGATATTGGGTTCATTAACACAAATCTCATGGATGAATGGAATGTTAAACATGATGCCAAACAAATCAATCTGGCGGTGTAGGCCGCAGCACCCGAGATGGATGATGAAGAGGTGGCGCCAATGGTAGTAGTTGTGGATGCCAAGGTCTAATGAGATTGGTATGAAGGGAGAGACGTCTGCAATGCTGTCGGCTAGGGAGAACATTTGCTTTGGAGGGGGAGGTGTTTGGGTACCTGTAGAGGAGGAGGTAGAGGGCGGGGCACCGGCGGCGCGGAACTCGGCCATGGAGAAGAGGGGCCGAGTTGGCCGGGGCAGCGGCGCGGGTGGCGGTGCCATACCAGGTACGAAAAACCTAGGCGTCGGATACCATGATAGTTTGAGATATTGGAGAATGATTCTTGTATTGATTGGGGCCTCAAGGGCTGTTCATATAGATTACAAAGCTTGGGCTTCAAGACTAGACTAATAGAGATAGATTACAATATGAATAGCCTTATACTCTAATAGATTACCGTATGAGGTCTTTACTATCTTTGGCTCAAAAGCTGCCCCAAATGGTGAACGACTTGATTGCCACTACGAGACGAGCGCTAGCTAGAATACAGATCTTTTCCAACAAGTCTTTCTGCCAATGGACGCTGACACAATTCTCAATATTCCATGTTGCACCAATAACCAGAGCAACTTTTGGTCATGGAACTTTGAAAGATCAGACAGTTTTCTCTTAAGACTACATACCGCATGTTAATAACAAAGAGGCATGATGAAGATTGGCTGGAGGAGCTCCAGAGGTCGTCTGATTTTGAAGACGAGAAGGTGCGGTGGCGCAAGCTATGGAAAGTGGAGGTTCCGGCAAAATTACACATGATTTTCTGGAGGCTTTCTCGGGTTTCCGTCCCATCAGAAGATGTGCTCCACAATCGTAAAATGTGTTCCAGCGACGCCGCTCTGTGTGTGGTACCAAAGACTCATGGAGGCACTCTCTCCTTGAGTGTTCCATGGCACGTTGTGTCTAGGCTCTTGTGGATGAGGACTTGATGAAGCCCTTGATGGTGACAACAGAAGCAAATCCTATTGCAATGTGCATTACCACATGATCAACTAATTACCAGGCTGGTGGTCACTATGTGGGCAATCTGAACGGCTCCACGAAAAGCTATTCTTCAAGGAAACTTTCAAATACCTATAGATACTCACGAATTTGATTCATGATACATCTCAGAGCTGGAAGGACTGAAGGATCTTCAGACCACCAGACCAACAGTTGATACATAATGGAAGACTCCTCCTCTGGGCTTTGTGAAGATTAATGTTGACCGAGGACTTTCCAGGTCAGGTCGAGTAAGTGTTGTTGCTGCTGTTTGTAGGGATGCTCATGGTCTTTACCTAGGAGCGTTAGCTCTTGTTTTACCTGGAGTAACTGATCCATCTATTGTTGAGGTGTTGGCATGTAGAGAGGGGCTTGCTTTGGCTATGGATCTTTATCTGTAGAGATTGCATGTGGGGTCAGATTGTCGAAGTGTGGTGTACGATATTGCTGCTGGACAAGGAGGGAAATATGAAGTTATCGTAAAAGAAATCTTAGTTACAAAATCTTGTTTTACTTTGTAATTTTGTCCATGAACAAATAAGCTCAAACTATGAAGCCCACAACCTAGCCAGGTTTCCATCTTCCTTAGACTATGGTAGACATACTTGGTTTGGTCTACCTCATGATGCTTGTATACTGACGACTACCAATCAATAAAAACCTAGAGTGCTGTGCTAAAAAAGGCTCAACGGGAAGCTCGCTTGCTGTACGTTTAAAAAACCAAACAGAAGCTCGCTCCCAGTTTTATTTGTTGACTTGGCCGGTTGACCATTCACTTGGCCCATTGACGTTGATTGCCAGGTTGACCCATAGACTTTTCTATAATAACACATATTTAAATAACGTTCATGAATTTGAAAAATTCCAAATCCATTATTTTTTAATTCATGAACAGTTTCCAAATATGCGAACTTTTCTGGATTCGTCACCCTTTTTTGAGTAAGCAAACATTTTTCAACTCGGCGAATAATTTTTGAATTCACGAATAGATTTTCAATTCGTGTATCCATGATAATTTTTTAAATCTATGAATATTTTGGGAATTAATGACATTTTACAAATCTGCGAACAATTTTTGAATTGTGAAAATTTTCTACAAATCATAAACTTATAAAAATCCTTGAAGATTTTTTGAATTTGGAAACATTTTCTAAATCCGTTAATAATTTTTGAATTCAATATTTTTTCAAGTCATGACCTTCTTTGAATATGTGAACATTTTTATAAATTCAAGGACATTTTTTAGTTCTGTTAACAGCATTAACATTTTTTCTTTAAACTATTAAAACATATTCAATAAAAAATTAGAATTGTATAGAGAAGTGTTGACCCGGTTCAAACAATTGCTACACATACATAGGTTTAAATATTTTGCCAACGCATTTGTGTGCAGGCCACCAAGCTAGTGTATATAAAAAATGGAAGAAAATGCTACACACTTGGTGAACACTGAAACGATAGCTGTCTTTGTTTTTCTAATCGGACATACAATAGTGAAGTCTATCATTCATACCAACATAATTTTGTTGTGTGGTACGTACTATAGTATACACCACGTGCAAATTTATTTTTCTTTAATTCTGACCTTCTTTCACAATTGACATGCGTTTCTTTCTAAATTCCCAAACCGAAAAAAGGCATGCATTTCTTTCGCGTTAATCACCTTCTCCATTTCTACTTGACGTGTGTTTCTTTCCCGATTTATCACTTGCTTTTGCCTATATGAGATCTCCCTCGCATCTCCCTAGCTCTCATGTTTCTCGTCTCCTTCACATCTCCATAGCTAGCTAGCCTCAAGCCCTAGCCCCTAGGCAGCGGTCGTCATGGAGAATGGACCTCTTGACAGCGCCGACCAGCCTACCCTGTTGACACAGCCCCCACTCCAACAGCTTCCCGACGACCTGCTCCGCCACATCTTCCACCGTCTCTCGACGAATCCAAGTGCCCTTGCATTCGTCTCCATGGCCCACAAAGAATGGCGGCGCCTCGTCCACGACGAGGAGAACTTCCTCCGTTACTTTCGCAGGGAGCACCACAGCGTCCCACCACTCCTCGGCCTCATCTGCGACGCCTACCACGGCGATCTCCACTTCAAGTCCACGCCCACCACGGGCAACGCGGTGAATCTGATGCTGCCGACGTTGGCCCATGAGGGAGGGTTCCACGCCTACGGCTGCACCCACGGCCGCGTGCTCCTCTACAGCCCCTGGGTCCCCAGCCACCACGGCGAGCTAATGGTGTGGGACCCCCTAACCGGCGAGCAAAACCTCATCCCGCCGGCGCCTGGCTTCCTCGCCTGGCAGAGTTACGGTGCGGCGCTGGTCTGCAATGCGGATCACGCCCACGGCGGGGACTGCCATTCGTCGCCGTTCCGCATCGTCTTCGCGTACAGCCAGTATGACAGCTGTAGGCGCTGGTGTCCACCGCCGATCCACGTCTTCGCCCGCGTCTACAGCTCCAAGACAGGAAGCTGGGACGGCCGCGTGGCAGCGATCATGGACCCGGAGTTCCACTTCGGTTGCAAGCCGAGCGCCGTGGCCGGCAACGCCACTGCAGTGTATTGGATGAGTCAAGCGGAGACAAAGGTGGTAGAATTTCACTTGGAGACGCAGAAGCTGCTACTGATTGATACACCAGAGGTTACACGTGGCCTGCACTTTTTTCTCGCGCCGGCCAGGGACGGACGGTTGCGTTTGGCCGGCGCCGTTGACAACTTCATTGTGCTGTTCTCGTGGGATGAAGGCGCATGGGTTAGCCATACCCTTGTTTGGCTTGGAGATTTCCTCCGGCTCCATGTCTATGCCCAGCACGAAAATGATGGCGAAGAGCTTTTGGATGTTGCTGAATACTCTGATGATGAGGACGAGGAAGAACTACTATACGCCACAATCAAATCGCCCGTCATCGGTTTCTCCGAGCAGTTGGATTGCATTTTCTTGCAGGAACAGGGTGTGTTCATGATCAGCTTGGAGTCCGGGCAGCATCAACAAGTGTTTGAACCGGGTCAACACTTCTCCGGCCCTGTCTATCCCTACTCCACCTTCTATACAGCAGGTATGTATGTACTCACTTTACACTAGATATATGGTGCTACTTTTGAGCATGTCTACCAGCATAATCCTAGTCAAATAATCTTCCTGATTTCTATATGTAGAAAGGAGAAGGCAAACAGGTGTTACAAGCCGCGACATAATTGCTATCTAGGGTAGCAACTGAATTCTTTGCAGGAAGCAGAGGTTCGGGTTCGAGGACACACAAGATTGACAATGGGCGATGCTGCTGCTGGGATTCCGAGGCTCCTTTCATAACAAGATGTTCTATTTTTTAGCTCTTTCTGTTCTGGTAGATGATGCCTTGTTACCTGAAATTTGTATCGCGTGTGCGAGTCTTTTTATTATTGAATCGCACGTGTGTGTCTTGGCACTGTAATAAGCTAGTGATCTGCCCGCGCATGATGGGATAGGTAGTGATCTGCCTGCGCATGATGGGAACTTGTAGTGGCTGATTGGCCAGATTGGCCAGTTACCTGTGGTGTTCTGCGTGTCTGTGTGACGCATAAACTGCTATATATGTTTCTTTTTTCAATTTCTGAATGGAAATCTGGGACAAGAGAGCTCTTTTTGTTCGAAAGAAAAACCTTCATATAGATGTAGTACATGTTGGCGCTGCCTCCTCGCATCCCCACTTCCTCTTCCTCTCAGAACTCTCTTGTGGTTTCTATTTTCTTCTCTCAAGAACACAAGGATACACACCATGAAACAAAACCACACGCACACACACTTCACCAGGAGACAACTAGCTTTGCCTTCGCTCCTGGTGAGAACACATGTACTACATTTTTCTCTTCTCATTAGCTTGACCAAACTGATTCCAAGACTTAATAACCTGCACACACGTACTGCCAGAGCAACAACCTGCCCGGCTTCTATGCCACCTATGCATACTCCACAAACCACTAACACATGACCCGCTCTCACTCTGAAAATCACTCCAGGATGCACAAGACTAGGACATCATGCAAACGGACACGCACCAAGCTAGCCACTAACCTCACATGCAGCTAACTAACAAAGGTACTCACTCGGCTACTACTTGAACTGAGCAAACTACATGCATGCACTAGCTAACAACCCAAACACAGGCACATGTCATTACCGGGTCACCCAGCTCAACCTACTTGACGTATAGCCCGTCATGCTCCAGCCTTACCACGTCTTACCGCTTCTCACGGCATCACCGTATCACACGGCACCACCGGTTATATCGTCCTCGCACGGCAGCTGGATGTCTCACCTCTATTCCGTGGACAACTGAAGCTTCATTGACCTACACCGTCGTATGACCGTCTAAACTACATGATGTGCACACATGCATGTGCCGCATGTGCACAAGGCACATGACAAGATTATCTCCAACAGTACATGTGTGGCTAATTCAGAAAATTGCTTAAACTAGAAGATACCCCGCGCGTTGCTGCGGGATTCCAAACACCTATTTTCGGATAGAATGATCATATATAAGGGGTGAAAACATTAAGATTCAGTTCCATACGAAAAACCACTATATATCAGTGCACCAAATATTTGAGAACATATTGGATATTAATGATACCTGAAAGTAGTGTTCCCCTAAAGTAACATGAAAGTACATTGGTAATTGTATTCATAATACATATTGGTTGGCCAATTGTTCCTAGCTAGACCTAGCAACATATGAAGAGCCTGATCTCAAATCCATGCAAATTCTACTGATTTAATATTGATAAGGATCTTGTTCGAAAAATATTTATAAGAATATACTAAGACAAAGGTATTTGAATGAACTAAAAATAGGTGTGCCCTTGGCTGCCACATATGAGAAACGGAAGGAGGTTATTAACACCAAAAAGTTTCATTTCAAGAAGCAAGCACGTGGTTTGCAAGTCTAATATGCTAATCACTTCACAGAACTTCTTCATGTCCTGGAATAGGAACACATCCAATGGGAACTTCTGGACACCCGTCGACGGTATCCCCATAGGACATTCCATCCTTTGAGCTGACTTAAACACTCCCAGCTTCAGCACCGCTGCCAAACGTCTTGGCATGGCAAATCCTGAGCTGGATCAAACATAATGATTAGTACTCCCAAATCACAGCCATTAGTGAATGAAGAAAACAAATGAATCATAAACTTCTAAAGATCTTTCAGGCTGATAGGATGGCACTGGATGCTGTAGCACCCATCAGATCCCCTGACATGCTAAGAAGGGAAGTCAAAGGTGACCCTTCACAAAACGGACGCCAAGATTATGAAAGAAAAAGGAAACAAAAACAGACATGCCCATGCTCAGCCTTCACGCCGTTGTTGATTCGCCAGCGCCGCCAGTGATTTTTTGTCTTGCCTGCATGTTTGTCCGCTCATCATTTTCCATGTCTCCGGTCATTCAAAAGGAATATGAAAGCTGATGGCTCGGAGGAAAGTACTACCAGAGGCTCGCCGGCGAAGATGATGACGAGCGATCCGAGAACCAGAGCGCCAAGAAGCCAGGCTGGCTAATTGCACACCAGCGGCTACTGCAGTTGCACACATATTCAATTTAGTCGATCTGTGCAGTGCAAATATGGGATTGATATCTCCTTGCCGAAGTAGAAATTCACTGGCGTTAGCCGGGGAGGAAGACGCATGGGAATTGGGAACGTATCACGCCAGGGAGGAAGACGCATGGGAATTGGGAACTTAGCACAATAAACCGGCCGCTCGACTGCCTCAACAATTAATCCTTTGGATTAAATGTATGAAATAGTGGGAGGATGAAACGGAAGGGCATATACGGGATTTAATGGATGGTGGCTGGAACATTAAAGGAAAGGACCCGATGGAAAAACACTTCATCAGGGAGTAAGCCAGCAAGCGATTGGGTGTGAGGGTGTAGTACAGAAAATAACGAAGAGGCGTGGGTGGGAATATTGCTGAGGTGAGTATATTCTGACGTGGACATGCTGCATGGGTTGCTCCTATTTAGTATTGATGATGTGGCATGATGATGACGTGGATGGTGTGCATGTTGAGAGAATAGGTAGAAATGTGGAGCAACATCTTAAGAATGTTAGATGTATTTAATTGTCATAAGGAATAAATCCTTTTTATCCTTCCCCACCTCATAAGCATACCGGAGTAAATGTCTTAACTACATGTGGCAGAAATGAGATTTTCGATAAAAATAATATATTAATGTGAAGAAGATACCAATTATACTAAGCCTCTGCACCAACATAATGACCAGAACTAGTCTAGACATTAAGGACACACACAGCAAAAAGAAAAAAAAAGAAAGAGAAAGAAAAAAGACCCTGCCACAATGATCAATCACTTGCAGCAACCGGACCCAAACTACCAATACAACACCTAGAACTACGGAAGAGGTGCTTCAAAGACGATGCCTCCAAAAAAGGAACAATGCACAAGCACCGTGCATTACAAGGAAAATGAATATCCAATGGATATTTAACATTCCCAGATAATATGTGTCATTTCAAGTGACTACTTATAATGAGTAACCGTCGTACTGATAATTAACCCGGTACGTGCAATGAGTGTGGTCTTAATTCCATAGAATGTTATATATGTGTGGTCGCCCCAATATGACATATAATATTTAATTTTTTAAGCCGCTATACAATTCAATAGACTATATTATGAAAGACTGTCATTATGTCATGCTTATTCGTGCAAGGGAAATTTCACGATGCATTATAATACACCAGAGCACGTGTATTATATGGGTCATCTAACGGATAAAACTAATTGGGCCTTTTTAAAGTCCAAGGGTGATGTCTACTACATAACCTTCTTCTTGTAGACGTTGTTGGACCTCCAGGTGCAGAGGTTTGTAGGACAGTAGCAAATTTCTCTCAAGTGTATGGCCTAAGTTTTATACATCCATGGGAGGCGTAGGATGAAGATGGTCTCTATCAAACAACCCTGCAACCAAATAACAAAGAGTATCTTGTGTCCCCAACACACCCAATACAATGTTAAATTGTATAGGTGCACTAGTTCGGCGAAGAGATGGTGATACACGCGAAATATGTATGGTAGATATAGGTTTTTGTAATTTGAAATTATAAAAACAAAAAGGTAGCTAATGAGAAAAGTGAGCACAAACGGTATTGCAATGCTTCGAAACAAGGCCTAGGGTTCATACTTTCACTAGTTCAAGTTCTCTCAACAATAATAACATAATTGGATCATATAATATCCCTCAACAAGCAACAAAGAGTCACTCCAAAGTCACTAATAGCGGAGGACAAATGAAGAGATTATTGTAGGGTACGAAACCACCTCAAAGTTATTTTTTCCGATCAATCCATTCGGCTATTCTTATAAGTGTCACAAACAGCCCTAGAGTTCGTAGTAAAATAACACCTTAAGACACACATCAACCAAAACCCTAATGTCACCTACATACTCCACTGTCACCTCAAGTATCCACGGATATGATTATACAATATGCATCAGACAATCTCAAGATACTCCAATGTCACCTCAAATATCCGCGATTATGACTATACGATAGGCATCACACAATCTCAGATTCATCTATTCAACCAACACAAAGAGCTTCAAAGAGTGCCCCAAAATTTCTACCGGAGAGTCAAGACGAAAACGTGTGCCAACCCCTATGCATAAGTTCACAAGGTCACTGAACCCGCAAGTTGATCATCAAAACATACATCAAGTGGATCACGTGAATATCGCACTGTCACCACAGATAAGCACATGCAAGACATACATCAAGTGTTCTCAAATCCTTAAAGACTCAATCCGATAAGATAACTTCAAAGGGAAAACTCAATCCATTACAAGAAGGTAGAGGGGGAGAAACATCATAAGATCTAACTATAATAGAAAAGCTCACGATACATCAAGATCGTGCCATATCAAGAACACGAGAGAGAGAGAGAGAGAGAGAGAGAGAGAGAGAGAGAGAGAGAGAGATCAAACACATAGCTACTTGTACATACCCTCAGCCCCGAGGGTGAACTACTCCCTCCTCGTCATGGAGAGCACCGGGATGATGATGTTGGGGAACGTAGCAGAAATTCAAAATTTTCCTACGTGTCACCAAGATCTATCTATGGAGAAACCAGCAATGAGGGGAAGGAGAGTGCATCTACATACCCTTGTAGATCGCTAAGCGGAAGCGTTCCACAGAACGGGGTTGAAGGAGTCGTACTCGTCGTGATCCAAATCACCGGAGATCCTAGTGCCGAACGGACGGCACCTCCGCGTTCAACACACGTCCAGCCCGGTGACGTCTCCCATGCCTTGATCCAGCAAGGAGAGAGGGAGAGATTGGGGAAGACTCCATCCAGCAGCAGCACGACGGTGTGGTGGTGATGGAGGAGCGTGGCAATCCTGCAGGGCTTCGCCAAGCACCGCGGGAGAGGAGGAGGACTTGGGAGAGGGGGAGGGCTGCGCCAGGGGCAAGGGTGCAGCTCCCATGCGCCTCCCCACTATATATAGGGGTGGAGGGGGATTATTTCTTGCCCTCCAAGTCCATTGGGGCGTTGGCAAAGGTGGGAGGAAAGAAATCCCATCCTTTCCTTTCCCCGCCGATTGTTATCCCCCCTTTTTAGGGATCTTGATCTTATCCCTTCGGGATATGATCTTATTCCTTCTAAGGGGGAACCTTGGTGCGCCTTGACCAGGGGTGTGGGGCCTTGCCCCCACTACCCACGTTCATGTGGGTCCCCCCATGCAGGTGGGCCCCACTCCGGAACCTTCTAGAACCTTCCCGGTACAATACCGAAAAATCCCGAACATTTTCCGGTGGCCAAAATAGGACTTCCCATATATAAATCTTTACCTCCGAACCATTCCGGAACTCGTCGTGACGTCCGGGATCTCATCCGGGACTCCGAACAACATTCGGTAACCACGTATATCTATTCCCTATAACCCTAGCGTCATCGAACCTTAAGTGTGTAGACCCTACGGGTTCGGGAACCATGCAGACATGACCGAGACGTTCTCCGGTCAATAACCAACAGCGGGATCTGGATACCCATGTTGGCTCCCACATGTTCCACGATGATCTCATCGGATGAACCACGATGTCAAGGACTCAATCGATCCCGTATACAATTCCCTTTGTCTAACGGTATTGTACTTGGCCGAGATTCGATCGTCGGTATACCGATACCTTGTTCAATCTCGTTACCGGCAAGTCTCTTTACTCGTTACGTAACACATCATCCCGTGATCAACCCCTTGGTCACATTGTGCACATTATGATGATGTCCTACCGAGTGGGCCCAGAGATACCTCTCCATTTACACGGAGTGACAAATCCCAGTCTCGATTTGTGCCAACCCAACAGACACTTTCGGATATACCTGTAGTGCACCTTTATAGCCACCCAGTTACGTTGTGACGTTTGGTACACCCAAAGCATTCCTACGGTATCCGGGAGTTGCACAATCTCATGGTCTAAGGAAATGATACTTGACATTAGAAAAGCTTTAGCATACGAACTACGTTCTTTGTGCTAGGCTTAGGATTGGGTCTTGTCCATCACATCATTCTCCTAATGATGTGATCCCGTTATCAACGACATCCAATGTCCATGGTCAGGAAACTGTAACCATCTATTGATCAACGAGCTAGTCAACTAGAGGCTTACTAGGGACATGGTGTTGTCTATGTACCCACACATATATCTGAGTTTCCTATCAATACAATTATAGCATGGATAATAAACTATTATCATGAACAGGGAAATATAATAATAACTAATTTATTATTGCCTCTAGGGCATATTTCCAACAGTCTCCCACTTGCACTAGAGTCAATAATCTAGTTCACATCGTCATGTGATTAACGCTAATAGGTCACATCGCCATGTGACCAACATCCAAAGAGTTTACTAGTGTGTGTAAACTAGTTCACATCATCATGTGGTTAAGACTCAATGAGTTCTCAGGTTTGATCATGTTTTGCTTGTGAGAGAGGTTTTTAGTCAACGGGTCTGAACCTTTCAGATCCGTGTGTGCTTTGCAAATTTCTAGGTCATATTGTAAACGCTGCTTCCACGCTCCACTTGGATCTATTCCAAATGGTTGCTCCACTATACGTATCCGGTTTGCTACTCAGAGTCCCTCGGATAGGTGTTAAAGCTTGCATCGACGTAACCCCTTACGCCGAACTCTTTATTACCTCCATAATCGAGAAACATGTCCTTATTTACTCCAAGGACAATTATTGACCGCTGTCCAATGATCCATTCCTGGATCATTCTTGTACCCCTTGACTGACTCATGGCAAGGCACACTTCCGGTGCGGTACACAGCATAGCATACTATAGAGCCTATGTCTGAAGCATAGGGGACGACCTTCGTCCTTTCTCTCTTTTCTGCCGTGGTCGAGCTTTAAGTCTTAACTTCATACCTTACAACTCAGCCAAGAACTCCTTCTTTGACTGATCCATCTTGAACACCTTCAAGATCATGTCAAGGTATATGCTCATTTGAAAGTATTATTAAGCATTTTTGATCTATCCTTATAGATCTCGATGCTCAATGTTCAAGTAGCTTAATCCAGGTTTTCTATTGAAAAACATCTTTCAAATAACCCTATATGCTTTCCAGAAATTCTACATCATTTCTGATCATCAATATGTCAACAACATATACTCATCAGAAATTCTATAGTGCTCCCACTCACTTCTTTGGAAATACAAGTTTCTCATAAACTTGTATAAACCCAAAATCTTTGCTCATCTCATCAAAGCGCACATTCCAACTCCGAGATGCTTACTCCAGTCCTTAGAAGGATCGCTGGAGCCAGCATAACTTTTAGCATCCTTAGGATCGACAAAAACTTTCTGATTGTATCACATACAACCTTTCCTTACGAAGACTGGTAAGGAAATTCGTTTTGACATCCATCTGCCAGATTTGATAAATGCAGCTTATGCTAACATGATTCCGACGGACTTAAGCATCGCTACGGATGAGAAAATCTCATCGTAGTCAACTCCTTGAACTTGTGAAAAACTCTTCGCCACAAGTCGAGCTTCATAGACGGTGACATTACCGTCCACGTCCGTCTTCTTCTTAAAGATCCATTTATCTCAATGGCTTGCCGATCATCGGGCAAGTCCACCAAAGTCCATGCTTTGTTCTGATACATGGATCCTATCTTGGATTTCATGGCTTTTAACCATTTGTCGGAATATGAGCCCACCATCGCTTCCCCATAGCTCGTAGGTTCATTGTTGTCTAGCAACATGACCTTCAAGACAGGATCACCGTACCACTCTGAAGCAGTCCGCATCCTTGTCACCCTACGAGGTACGGTAGTGACTTGATCCAAAACTTCATGATCACTATCATAAGCTTCGACTTCAATTGGTGTAGGTGCCACGGGAACAACTTCCTGTGCCCTGCTACACACTAGTTGAAGTGATGGTTCAATAACCTCATCAAGTCTCCACCATCCTCCCACTCAACTTTTCGAGACGAACTTTTCCTCGAGAAAGGACCCGATTCAAGAAACAATCCCTATTGCTTCCGGATCTGAATTAGGAGGTATACCCAACTGTTTTGGGTGTCGTATGAAGATGCATTTTGTCCGCTTTGGGTTCGAGCTTATCAACCTGAAACTTTTCCACATAAGCGTCGCAGCCCCAAACTTTTAAGAAACGACAACTTAGGTTTCTCCAAACGGTGTAGTCTCAACGGAATTACGTGGTGCCCCATTAAAGTGAGTGCGGTTGTCTCCAATGCCTAACCCATGAACGATAGTGGTAATTCGATAAGAGATATCATGGTACGCACCATATCCAATAGAGTGCAACTATGATGATCGGACACACCATCACACTATGGTGTTCCAGGCGGTATTAATTGTGAAACAATTTGCACAATGTCTTAATTGTGTGCCAAAACTCGTAACTCAGATATTCATCTCTATGATCATATCATAGACATTCTATCCTCTTGTCACGAAGATCTTAAACTTCACTCTGAAATTACTTGAATCATTCAATAATTCAGACTTGTGTTTCATCAAGTAAATATACTCAACATCTACGCGAATCATCTGTGAAGTAAGAACATAACGATATTCACTGCATGCCTCAGCACTCATTGGACTGCACATATCAAAATGTGTTACTTCCAACAAGTTGCTATCTTGTTCCATCTTACTGAAACCGAGGCTTTTCAGTCATCTTGCCCATGTGGTATGTTTTGCATATCTCAAGTGATTCAAAATCAAGTGAGTCCAAACGATCCATCTGCATGGAGTTACTTCATGCGTACACACCAATAGACATGGCTCCCATGTCTCAAATTTTTCAAAACGAGTGAGTCCAAAGATCCATCAACATGGAGCTTCTTCATGCGTTTTACACCAATATGACTTACATGGCAGTGCCACAAGTAAGTGGTACTATTATTACTATCTTATACTTTTGGCATGAAAATGTGTATCACTACGATCGAGATTCAATAAACCATTTATTTAGGTGCAAGACCATCGAAGGTATTATTCAAATAAATAGAGTAACAATTATTCTCCTTAAATGAATAACCGTATTGCGATAGACATAATCCAATCATGTCTATGCTCAACGCAAACACCAAATGATAATTATTCTGGTTTAATACTAATCTTGATGGTAGAGGGAGCGTGCGATGTTTGATCACATCAAAATTGGAAACACTTCCAACACATATGGTCAGCTCTCCTTTAGTTAGTCTCCGTTTATTCCGTAGCCTTTTATTTCGAGTTACTAACACTTAGCAACCGAACCGGTATCTAATACCCTTGTGCTACTAGGAGTACTAGTAAAATACACAATAACTTAATGTATATCCAATATACTTCTATCGACCTTGCCAGCCTTCTTATCTACCAAGTATCTAGGGTAATTCTGCTCCAGTGGCTGTTCCCCTTATTGCAGAAGCACTTAGTCTCGGGTTTGGGTTCAACCTTGGGTTTCTTCACTGGAGCAGCAACTGATTTGCCGTTTCATGAAGTATCCCATCTTGCCCTTGCCCTTCTTGAAACTAGTGGTTTCACCAACCATCAACAATTGATGCTCCTTCTTGATTTTTAGCAATGACTTTGGAGAAACATCACTATCTCATCTGGAAGATCAACTCCCACTCGATTCAAGTGATTGTTGTACTCAGACAATCTGAGCACAAGCTCAACGATTGAGCTTTTCTCCCTTAGTTTGTAGGCTAAGAAAATCGTCGGAGGTCTCATACCTCTTGACGTGGGCACGAGCCTGAAATCCCAATTTCAGCCCTTGAAACATCTCATATGTTCCGCGACGTTTCGAAAACGTCTTTGGTGCCTCAACTCTAAACCGTTTAACTGAACTATCACGTAGTTATCAAAACGTGTATGTCCGATGTTCGCAACATCCACAAACGACGTTTGGGGTTCAGCACACTGAGCGGTGCATTAAGGACATAAGCTTTCTACTGTCCGCATAATCGCTACTTTCAACTTTCAACTATATTTTCTCTAGGAACATATCTAAACAGTGGAACTAAAGCGCGAGCTTACGACATAATTTGCAAAAGGTCTTTTGACTATGTTCAAGATAATTAAGTTCATCTTATGAACTCCCACTCAGATAGACATCCCTCTGGTCATCTAAGTGATTACATGATCCGAGTCAACTAGGCCGTGTCCGATCATCACGTGAGACGGACTAGTCATCATCGGTGAACATCTTCATGTTGATCGTATCTACTATACGACTCATGCTCGACCTTTCGGTCTCTGTGTTCCGAGGCCATGTCTATACATGCTAGGCTCGTCAAGTTAACCCTAAGTGTTTCGCGTGTGTAAATCTGTCTTACACCCGTCGTATGTGAACGTAAGAATCCATCACACCCGATCATCACGTGGTGCTTAGAAGCGACGAACTTTAGCAACGGTGCACAGTTAGGGGAGAACACTTCTTGAAATTGTTGTAAGGGATCATCTTATTTACTACCGTCGTTCTAAGTAAACAAGATGCATAAACATAATAAACATCACATGCAATTATATAGTAGTGACATGATATGGCCAATATCATATAGCTCCATTGATCTCCATCTTCGGGGCTCCATGATCATCATCGTCACCGGCATGACACCATGATCTCCATCATCATGATCTCCATCATCGTGTCTTCATGAAGTTGTCTCGCCAACTATTACTTCTACTACTATGGCTACCGGTTAGCAATAAAGTAAAGTAATTACATGGCGTTGTTTAATGACACGCAGGTCATACAATAAATTAAGACAACTCCTATGGCTCCTGCCGGTTGTCATACTCATCGACATGCAAGTCGTGATTCCTATTACAAGAACATGATCAATCTCATACATCACATATCATTCATCACATTCTTCTTGGCCATATCACATCACATAGCATACCCTGCAAAAACAAGTTAGACGCCCTCTAATTGTTGTTTGCATGTTTTACGTGGCTGCTATGGGTTTCTAGCAAGAACGTTTCTTACCTACGCAAAACCACAACGTGATATGCCAATTGCTATTTACCCTTCATAAGGACCCTTTTCATCGAATCCGTTCCGACTAAAGTGGGAGAGACTGGCACCCGCTAGCCACCTTATGCACCTAGTGCATGTCAGTCGGTGGAACCTGTCTCACGTAAGAGTACGTGTAAGGTCGGTCCGGGCCGCTTCATCCCACAATACCGTCGAAACAAGATTGGACTAGTAACGGTAAGCATATTGAACAACATCAACGCCCACAACTACTTTTGTTCTACTCGTGCAAAGAATCTACGCAATAGACCTAGCTCATGATGCCACTGTTGGGGAACGTAGCAGAAATTCAAAATTTTCCTACGTGTCACCAAGATCTATCTATGGAGAAACCAGCAACGAGGGGAAGGAGAGTGCATCTACATACCCTTGTAGATCGCTAAGCGGAAGCGTTCCACAGAACGGGGTTGAAGGAGTCGTACTCGTCGTGATCCAAATCACCGGAGATCCTAGTGCCGAACGGACGGCACCTCCGCGTTCAACACACGTACAACCCGGTGACGTCTCCCATGCCTTGATCCAGCAAGGAGAGAGGGAGAGGTTGGGGAAGACTCCATCCAGCAGCAGCACGACGGTGTGGTGGTGATGGAGGAGCGTGGCAATCCTGCAGGGCTTCGCCAAGCACCGCGGGAGAGGAGGAGGACTTGGGAGAGGGGGAGGGCTGCGCCAGGGGCAAGGGTGCAGCTCCCATGCGCCTCCCCACTATATATAGGGGTGGAGGGGGATTATTTCTTGCCCTCCAAGTCCATTGGGGCGTTGGCAAAGGTGGGAGGAAAGAAATCCCATCCTTTCCGTTCCCCACCGATTGTTATCCCCCCTTTTTAGGGATCTTGATCTTATCCCTTCGGGATATGATCTTATTCCTTCTAAGGGGGGATATTGGTGCACCTTGACCAGGGGTGTGGGGCCTTGCCCCCACTACCCACGTTCATGTGGGTCCCCCCATGCAGGTGGGCCCCACTCCGGAACCTTCTAGAACCTTCCCGGTACAATACCGAAAAATCCCGAACATTTTCCGGTGGCCAAAATAGGACTTCCCATATATAAATCTTTACCTCCGGACCATTCCGAAACTCCTCGTGACGTCCGGGATTTCATCCGGGACTCCGAACAACATTCGGTAACCACGTATATCTATTCCCTATAACCCTAGCGTCATCGAACCTTAAGTGTGTAGACCCTACGGGTTCGGGAACCATGCAGACATGACCGACAGCGGGATCTAGATACCCATGTTGGCTCCCACATGTTCCACGATGATCTCATCGGATGAACCACGATGTCAAGGACTCAATCGATCCCGTATACAATTCCCTTTGTCTAACGGTATTGTACTTGCCCGAGATTCGATCGTCAGTATACCGATACCTTGTTCAATCTCGTTACCGGCAAGTCTCTTTACTCGTTCCGTAACACATCATCCCGTGATCAACCCCTTGGTCACATTGTGCACATTATGATGATGTCCTACCGAGTGGGCCCAGAGATACCTCTCCATTTACACGGAGTGACAAATCCCAGTCTCAATTCGTGGCAACCCAACAGACACTTTCGGATATACCTGTAGTGCACCTTTATAGCCACCCAGTTACGTTGTGACGTTTGGTACACCCAAAGCATTCCTACGGTATCCGGGAGTTGCACAATCTCATGGTCTAAGGAAATGATACTTGACATTAGAAAAGCTTTAGCATACGAACTACGATCTTTGTGCTAGGCTTAGGATTGGGTCTTGTCCATCAGATCATTCTCCTACTGATGTGATCCCGTTATCAACGACATCCAATGTCCATGGTCAGGAAACTATAACCATCTATTGATCAACGAGCTAGTCAACTAGAGGCTTACTAGGGACATGGTGTTGTCTATGTACCCACACATATATCTGAGTTTCGTATCAATACAATTATAGCATGGATAATAAACTATTATCATGAACAGGGAAATATAATAATAACTAATTTATTATTGCCTCTAGGGCATATTTCCAACAGATGAAGATGTCCACCAGTGATGATTTCCCGTCTGGCAGGGTGCCGGAACAGGATCCCGGTTCGTTTTTGGTGGCTACAGAGGCTTGCGGCGGCGGAACTCCCGATCTAGGTTATTTTCTGGAGGTTTGGGGATTTATAGGAGAGGTTGGCGTCGAGAACAAGTCAGGGCCCCCACGGAGAGTCCATGAGGCACAGGGGCGCGCCCTCCACCCTCATGGGCCCCACGAGACTCCCCTCCGACAACTTTTGGTTCCAGTATTTTTTATATTTTTCAAAAAAATCTCCGTTGATTTTCATCGCATTCCGAGAACTTCTATTTCTGCACAAAAACAATACCACGGTAGTTCTGCTGAAAACAGCATCAGCCCGGGTTAGCTCTAATCAAATCATACCAAAATCATGTAAAAATATTGTAAACATGGCATGAATACATCAAAAATTATAGATACGTTGGAGACATATCAAAGGGTATTTTCAATCTAAAAGATTGTTGAACTTTAATTGGTCCAATTCAGTCCAAGGGTATTCCCGTCCTAAATTTTTCAATTCACTTAATTGCATTAACATTGCACTTAATTATAACACCATGTCATCGTGTGTGGTCATCTGAATTTGGGTTCGAGCGGTTCATCATCTCCTCTCGGGCTCTAATCTCCGTTGAACACATCGACACCCTCGATCGCCGCCGATCGCCACCGCGCGCACTCGCCGTGGAACTCCGGCTCCTCCTCCTACTCCACCCTCCATCGCACAT